>NW_015176534.1:1070-2739 GCF_001447785.1 Gekko japonicus | reverse complement strand
GAAGCCCCGCCCCCCGCTTCCGGCCGCCCCGCTTCCGGCCCTCATTCCGCCAGGAGGAGGCAGGAGAAGAGGGAGGGTAAGTTGCTTCCTCCCCGCCTCTCCCCACCCCTGCCTGCCTGGGGCCAGGGAGGGCCTTCGCGGGGCTTCCTTGCACTCCTGCCGGCCTTGCAGGTCCACCGCCGGGCCCCTCATGGGGCTCGGCAGTGGAGCTGCAAGGGCGGCGCCGGCGGCCGGGACCATTGGGGGCGGGGGGTGTGGCCTTATGACACACTTCTGGTGATGTCAAGGGGTGTGGCATATGCTAATGAGTTATGCTAATGAGTTCCCCTAGCTCTTTTTCTACGAAACGACCCCTGGTGCCACGACACGAAGAAGAAGAAGGAGAAGGAGGAGGAGGAGGAGCAGGAAGAGGACATTGTCAACTTGGTGAGCTCTCTTCAGTTATATCCACAGCTACGGCATCAATTCACCTGAAATTTATATGAGCTGCCCTGGGACAAATAAAGGACCATACTAGACATGATCTGTTTATTCATTTTAATGTCTTTATGCTGCCATTCTACCTGATCAGAGTCCACAAGGCAGAGAATATAAGAAAACATTAAAACGAAGAAGAAGAAGAAGAAGAAGAAGAAGAAGAAGAAGAAGAAGAAGAAGAAGAAGAAGAAGAGGAGAGATTGGATTTATACCCCGCCCTTCACTCGGAGTCTCAGAGCAGCAGTGACGTCACAAAATAAAAAATAAAATTTAAAATTTAAAAACCCACTTTTCTGGTTTTCACACTCTGCCTGCCTACGCGGGGCAGTAAGGTGGCCTTGGGCAAGGGGAGGCTGTGGGGAGTCCTCTGGGTGGCCCAAGGAGCTGGGGATGGGTGGGGGGTGGACGCTGTGGGGCCTTGGCAGGAAGTTGGGGGTGGGGGGGAAAGCCCCGAAATGCCCCACTGTAGCTACAGGCCTGGGCTGAATCTCCCTGGAGAAGGAGTTCCACAGTTTTGGCCCCAGGCCCAATCTGCGGACGCAAGGGCAAACCAGCTCTGAACGTCTCTCGCCTTGAAAACCTTACAGGCTTGCCCTAAGCCAGCTGCGACTTGATGTCACCTTCCACCACCAAGAGCCAGCGATATGTCATCTTCCAAACGGGCCAACTATTGACTGTCCACCCTCACCTGGATGACCCAATCTAGCCCAATCTCATCTGGCCTCAGAAGCTAAGCAGGGTCAGACCTGGTTAGTGCTTGGATGGACTGCAAGGAGATCCAATCAGTCAATCCTAAAAGAAATCAACCCTGACTGTTCCCTGGAAGGCCAGAGAATGAAACTGAAGCTCAAAGACTTTGGACACCCAATGAGAAGGGAGCACTCACTGGAGAAGACCCTGATGCTGGGAAAGACTGAAGGTCAAAGAACATAACAACATAAGAGAACCCAATGTTGGATCAGGCCAATGGCCCATCCACTCCAACAGTCTGTCACACAGTGGCCAAAAATACCAGGGGCCATCAGGAGGTACAGCAGTGGGGCCAGGGCACTAGAAGCCCTCCCACTGTTGCCCCCCCCCACCCCCAAGCACCAAGAATACAGAGCAACACTTGCCCCAGACCAAGAGTTCCTATCTATAAAGGTAAAGGTAAAGGTTTCCCTTGCTCAAAAGCCAGTTGAGTCCAACTCTA
>NW_015176534.1:0-517 GCF_001447785.1 Gekko japonicus | reverse complement strand
AGCGTTCCTGTCAGTGGATGTTAATTTCCTGGGGGGAGGGTGGCACAGTATCATACCCACAACGGGACGCGGGGTTAATGCAGAATGACGGCCCGCTAATTATCCCCTACTAGAAAGCCAACATACCGAACCTTCAAAAGGTGGCTTCAATCGGATTCTTCCGGCAATAAGCAGCAATATTGGCCCTATTAAAAGCTATTCTGAAGCTCGCCCATGAAAGTTAAATGACCCGCCCTCTTTTTGAACTTTGAAGCCTTTGCCTTCCAAAGAAGAGCTTCTAGCCTGAGGGAGACCCGGAATACCAATGAAGTCAGGTAAGTTCAAGGCGGACGGGAACCAGGAATTAATTAATTGATTAATTGTGGTACGGCAGTGTGTGGAGTATAGCCAGGAGATCCAAAGATTGTATGGCAGCCACAAACTCTAGCTCTTTTTTGTGGCGATCTAAGGGTTTTTTTTTGTGGGCTGAGAGCACTGTGAGTGGCCCTAGGTCACCCAGCTGGCTTCAAGTGGAGGA
>NW_015176533.1:209387-209709 GCF_001447785.1 Gekko japonicus | reverse complement strand
GCTGCTGAGGCTACTTGTGGCTACTATTGCCAGACACCATTTGTGGGGACTGCCACTTCTTATGTTTCCGCGCAATCTTTTCTGCAGAGCATGCTATGTCATTGGCCAATTCAGTGGTTATACACATTAATTAATTAGTTTGGTGCAGTGGTTAAGTGTGCAGACTCTAATTTGGGAGAACCAGGTTTGATTCCCCACTCCTCCACTTGCAGCTGCTGGATGACCTTGGGCAAACCATAGTTCTGACAAGAGCTGTCCTTGAAAGGGCAGTTCTTGAAAGAGCTCTTTCAGGTCAACGTACCTCACAGGGTGTCTGTTGTGG
>NW_015176533.1:205630-209058 GCF_001447785.1 Gekko japonicus | reverse complement strand
CATGGCTGGAATTAGAGTCAATATCAAAAATTATTCTGCTGAATTTTGGTGCATCCGAGCATTTTGTTACAGGTTTCCATCATAAGGCTGGCTGTAGATGATCTATCAGAACCCGTAACAACATACAAAACCCTGCCTGATTAGATATAAGGTCCAACTAGTTTTGTCTAATTTGTTAACTGTGGCCAAGCAGATGCTCTGGGATGTTTAGAAACTGGGCATGAAGACAACAGCTGTTCCTCTCCTTTGTCTCCAGTTTCTAACTATGGCTTATAGATTAAACAGACATGGCTGTTCTGTTAACAGACTTATCTTCTCTGAATTAGTTTAATCAACTTCTTAACCAATGCAACCCACTTGACATGATGACTTCTGACACTGGGGAAGGCACAGCAATGGAAGGTTTCCCATGACCTACGACTACTAGCAAGTCTGGTAGGAAGTTAAGGAGCTAGGTTCAGTTTTTCCTCTGACATGAAGTTTTTTATCATCCCATCCCACCAATCCTGGTGGTAAGTAACCATATTGGCCCCTCCCACACAGTCCCGTTCATCTCATGTGACCGGAATGACATGGAATGGAGTCATAAAAGATCAGTAACCTAACCATTCCCTTAGCATAATGAGTTGGAAACAAGAAGATAACACCAAAGCTCCTTTGTAAGGATTTTGATCATGTGAATTAAGCTGAATTTATCATGTGCTGCATAACCTAGGTGCCATGCAGAGTTAAGTGCTTTGAAGAAGTATTTTGGTATAATTATTACATATATCACTGAACTGCCGGCATTCTAGAACCTCTTAAATGTCATTAGTTTCTTTATGTAAATTTTCAGGAGCAATGTGTTTTCCTTTATTGATATGTGAAGTCCTCTGTCATAAAATAATTTATTCCTGGTTCATAAGAAAATGATTGACGGTGCTCTAGAAATAACTGTGCAATTTTGCCATTGCATATGCCATGAGTCCCAGCTCCAGTAAGACAGGAATGAAGTCTTCAATCACAATGTTTTCTATGAAGCAAGCTCTGTAGCCAAGTTACTATTTTTAAATCAATCTGTCCAAGCAATAATAGCTGCTGTTAATGATCTACTTACTCAGTTCCCCAACCTTCCATGGTGAAAGCTACTGAGAAGACATGGGACAAAAACTATGGGATAAGATATGTTAGCAAAGCACATTCATTGTCTTTTTTTAAAAAAGGTAGATTAGGGGACTAATTTCTCAGAAAAGTTCCAGGTAGGTGTTGGCTTGCAGTAAAAGAGCAAGATTCGATTCCAGTGTCACTTTAAACACCAACAGTATTTCCAGGGTATAAGCTTTCGAGAGTCAAAGTTACCATTATCAGATATTTGATGATATTGGTATGTGACAGAGGGAGATCTGACTCTCAAAAGAGTATACCCTGGAAAATGTGTTGGTCTTTGATAGACTTGAATGTTGTATTTTTCATCATGAGATAATGATTGGGGCATTCGGGAAGATCTGCCATGATGTGTTAGGAGACGTTGGAAAGAAGGTCAGGGGTAGAAAAGTTTATTTTTGGACTAATTAGAACAGTGGTTCTTCTAGTACAGATTCATCTGATCAGCTGTAATGTCACACCAAGGTTATTTCCAGAGCCTGCTGTGTAAGATCGTTTCAGGGCAAATGGCAGTATTTTCAGCACTAAGGACAGCGACACAGAGGTTAGGGAGTATCCAAACTATATGTAGTTCTGGTCTTATCTGACTAAACACTAGGGTCGAATCTGCATTTGTCTTTCCCTCCGGTGTCCCAGCCTTCTGACTCCGTCTTCAAAAAAGCTGTCTACATTTGGTTTCGTTTTCACACCTGAACAGAGCTAGCATACTGTTGCACGTCTGCATACGTTTATCCCCCTCTCATGGTGGCTCCACTGTCCTGTTGTGCCTCCGCACTGCTTTAAATGAATCTTCTCCAAACAACGTTCAAACAAGCATAGAGAAAGACAGCGTCACAGCAGCATGAAACTGATTTAAAAATGCAAATGCAGATTCGACCTAGAAGATGGGAAACAAGTAATTCCATGTGCTGGCTTTTAGTATTCCCTCTCGAATTACATTGTTTCTGGGTGGAAATCACACATCCATTATCAAGGTGAACTTAGGCATGCAATATAATGGCACTTAGTTGGATATATAGGGAAAAATCATGAAATAGACATAACCAAAAAGGGTAATTGGATGGACAGAAGTTTGTTCTGACAGGCATGAATAGTAACTTCAAATTTGCAGGAACTCTGCCTAGATGGTGTGTGTTGGCACATACATCCAGAGATCTCTCTATTCCATTAAGTCATTTCCCCCCAAGAATGAATGTGACCAATTGCAGCATTTGACCTGTCTGTTTTCAACCTTGCTGTCAATTTGCCCCAAGTCTGGTGGGATACATTTTCTTCTCATGATGTCCTTCAGTGTCCAAGGACAATTCGTTGTGACATACTGGATACAATGTTGAACTAGAACTGGATGGACCTAAGTTCAAATTCCCACTCGACTAGGGATGGGAATGAACAGCATTTTTGCAGTCTGGTTTGTGGTTTGTGAATGAACCATGGACCAAACTATGAATCCATATGAGTGTGGAAATTGGTTCGCAAACCGACCCAGTTCATGTTGCTTCATGAGTCATTTAAAGTTTAAACTCCTGCTTTCTGCTTGTGGGGAGCAAAAAAACCAGGGGGTTACACAAAATGCCGTGGGGAGCAGAAAGCGTGGTTTTCCACTCCCTGCGAAAAACCAGGGGGAGTGGAAAGCAGTGATTTGAATGGCTCCAAGCCATTTGAACTAAACAGCTCACCTGCATTTCACGAAGAGCAGAAAGCAAGGTTTCTGCTCTTCTTCATGAACCACCAGAAAACCATCACAAACGGCATCAAAATTCATGGAAGGCCATGGCAGTTCTTCAGTTTGCAAACATCGCTTCATGAAATACAAATAGAGCAAAACCAAGTGCCCATCCCTACACTTTGATCATGAACACCACTGGGTGATTTTGAGCCGGTTAGTAGCTCTCAGCCTGACCTACAGAGGTCATTTCGGGGGGGTCACAGGGGACTGCAGTTCCCCCGGGTGAGGTATGGGGGGCGGGGCACATGACAAAGCCCCGCCCCCTGCTTCTGGCCACCCCGCTTCCGGCCCTCATTCAGCCAGGAGGAGGCAGGAGAAGAGGGAGGGTAAGTTGCTTCCTCCCTGCCTCTCCCCACCCCTGCCTGCCTGGGGCCAGGGAGGGCCTTCGCGGGGCTTCCTTGCTGCCCTCATTCAGCCATGAGGAGGCAGGAGAAGAGGGAGGGTAAGTTGCTTCCTCCCTGCCTCTCCCCACCCCTGCCTGCCTGGGGCCAGGGAGGGCCTTCGCGGGGCTTCCTTGCACTCCCGCCGGCCTTGCAGGTCCACCGCCGGGCCCCTCATG
>NW_015176533.1:187964-204234 GCF_001447785.1 Gekko japonicus | reverse complement strand
CCAGAATTAAACTTGGTTGGTCTTTTCTTCTTCTTCTTCTTTTTTTTGAGGACAGAAGAAATTTATTTATTCAATAACAGATTTGGGGTGGGGGAAATCTCTCAGCGGCACTCTGTGTACTCAGGAAACTAAAATTCTGTGCCCAGAACTATGCAGATCAGCTAAATCTGCATACATCTGCTGACTCTGCAGAAGCTAATCTGCTCCCCAGAGCGAACTACCACGCGGCCACAGGATCAAATGTCCCGCCGATGTCGTGTGGTTCGGGGGGAGGTGCCGATCATACGTCAATCCTGCGGCACAGCAAAGAAGTGGCGCAGTGGGGGGTTTGGGTTTTTTTTAACCGAAGTGTGTGCATGCGCTGTTGGGTGCTTGTGCGCATCCCATGGAGACTTGAGAAAAAAACGCTTTTCACAACGGGACATGGGCGGGTGCCGGATGCCACAAGCTACCACCGGAAACGTGATCATACGTCCGCCCTTGCCCTTGTGCCAATCATACGGCAATCCTGCAGCGCAGCAAAGAAGCGGAGCGGCGGGTGTTGTGAGGTTTTTTTTACCAAACTGTGCATGCGCCGTTGGGTGCTTGTGCGCATCCCGTGGAGACTTGGGGGGGAAAAACCTTTTCACAACGGGACATGGGCAGGCGCCGGATGCCACAAGCTACCACCGGAAATGTGATCAGACACCCGCCCTTGCCCCGTGGTTTTTTTATGGCGCATCTTCAGTGGGAAGCTTCAGGTTTGCCATGGGAGCTCTACGCTTCCCAGATGTTGCGGTTTGATCGTGCCCGGAAAATCCACCTATCTTCCGTCTCTGTAGCGTGGCTAATGCTCCGTGTGGCAGCAGCCTTTGCAGAGTTTTTTTTTAGTTTGTGAAGGAAGTCATGAGAAAGACAAGATGTGTGATGTGATCTGGGCAAGTGGCAAGAAGGGTTATGTGAGCTGCAAAGAATATCTTAAGTGTGAAAAGAGAATAGCTGAGCAGAGTACTGAAAGCGCACTTTTCTTCACCCAGGAGTGTCAAACATAAGGCCCAGGAGCTGGAACCGGCCCATCTAGGGCTCTTACCTTTTTTTAAAAAAATAACTGTTTTTATTTTAAACGACAACAACAACAACAAAGCATTCAAAACACTGAACTACGTTGGAACTGGGTACAGTTATGTTGAAGCTTCTACAAATGCTAAAAGTTTTACATTCGGTGAAATAGTTCATAATACTTTCCTGGAACAATGAATTTAGAAGACTCAACATTAAACATAAACTCAAGAAAGGGAAACCATTTCAGATGAAGATTAGAGTTCATATAGTAATGATTAGTATTGGCAAGTACATCAGAAATCTTATCCATAATATAGTAATCCCAATTTTTCAATCGCCAAGAAGATAATAATAATTTGTTGGAGGATTTCCAACTACTGGCATTAACCACCTTAGCTGCCATCAATAAGGTTGAAATGAGATCTTAATTTTAGGGATATGAGAATCACCCCAATAAAAGGTGCCACTGGACTCAAACTGTGTTCTGTTGCTTCAGAACCCACCTGAATTAAACTGAATTAAAGCCCAGTTCTCTTTTACTGAAACCTTCAAATATGACAGAGATAATGAAAGATAGAATTGACCCAATACAAAGCAAGCCAACCTGTTTGGTGTAGTGGTTAAAAGTGCAGTGGTGGTTGACTGTGGACTCTAATCTGGGAGAACCGGGTTTGATTCCCCACTCCTCCACATGCAGCTGCTGGCATGACCTTGGGTCAGTCACGAGTTCTCTCAGAGCTGTTCTCTCAAGAGCGCTCCTCGAAAGAGCCCTCACAGGGTGTCTGTTCCTGTAGATGATGCTGAGGTGGAAACTCATTCAGCGGAGTCTCTAAATGTCTAATTACTAAACACATCTCTGCATCATGAAGAAACTCAAGGAAAACATTAATACAGGCTCCATATCAGAAAAGTAGACAATGTGGCTTACTTTACAAAGAAAATTCTCTGGCTAGAGCTCAGTATTAAACGAAAAGCTCAGGAGAGTATCATGTTGAGCACAGATGACGTCCAGTTCAAGACAAATAGAAGCCTTGCTTTGCTTTTCCTCTCTCTGCCCTCGGAGAAAAGACTGAAATCTGGTCATCAGGTGAAAAAGGGGGAAAAAAACCCAATACTTTTTGCTACGTTCTGGACTGCGACATGCTTGGAATGAATTGCTTAATATTGAAGTATCAGGACCAAGACACACGAGGGGCTGTCGACCTGATTTGTTTCATTTCACTCCAGAGTCAGAAAAACTCTCAACCGGCAATGTGAGATATTCGATAAAAGGCTTGGGCGGCTATCAATTCCCCGCCACAGGTGTCAGCATGGATAAAGCTTCACTGCGGCCCAGTCCTCAAGTTCCAGGCAACTTTTTTTAATGGAACAGGAAGCTTGCTTTCTCTGTACTTTTTGCATTTAAAACATGCCAAGTTAGCAGGATTGTGGCAGTAGGTTCAGAGGGTTCTTTGGATGCTTAGAAGAGAGGCTCAGAATGGAGGGCGCGTGGTCTGAAGATTTGAACCTATGGATTTACCAGCTGGGCTTTCAGGTTCACAGGATGGCCGGAATGCAGGGAAGAGCTCAGTCAGAAGCAGGGATGCTTCCAAATGATTTTGCTGTAGTGATTCTTGGTGGAATAGGGCATTCTGATCCACCTTGTCCACGTTATTGACAAGAACCACATATTCTTTTTGCTCCTTTTCCATTGGTGAGTTCCATTTCTTTCCCTGGTCAAGTCACCTCAAAGTTATGCAGATTCCTGGTGGCGTTTTCAAGGCAAAAGGCATTCAGAGGTGTTTTGTCATTGCACGCCTCTCCATCACTACCCTAGTATTCCTTGGTGGTCTCCCATCTAAATCCAGACCAAGAACAATCCTGCTTGGGCTAGCCTGGGCCATCCATGTCAGAGCAGACCCACTTTAGGGGAATGATATATAATAAACGTGATTACATATACATTATAATTACGGAAGGACAGGTAGCAATATATATCAAATGCATGGAAACTCTATATCAAAATGTGCATGATAACTAAGGCTCTTATGGTAGGCTTGATTTCTGGCACGGATATTATGGTTCCGTCAGTATGGACTGTTAACTCAGAACCACCGTTCCCCAATTCCTCTGATTTCCTTTTCATCACACACAGAGAAATGTACCAGTGATTGGATGCACGGACACAAAGTGGAGGACAGCGTTTGCCATCTGGATGCAATTCCAGGTTTTATACTTGCAGTTTCTAAAATCTAGGATCCTGGATACAAGGATTTCCCCTGCTATTTTCATTCACAAAAGGAAGCTGTGATTTCTTTTCTTTGGAGATCCAGTAAGGACCTGAGCATATTGGGGCTAGGGGGAGGAGAGAAAAAAGTAACAGAGGTGGTTCCTTAGAGCAGAGAACATTCAGAACTCTGTTTTCAAGAGATACGGGTTCATACTCATCACTCACAAGTCAAATGTACGTTGATGGCTACTGGTGAAAAGAAAATTAAAATGCCAAGAACATAAGAAGAGCCTTGCTGGATTAGACCAATGGCTCATCTAGTCCAGCATCTTGTCTCACACAATGGCCTAACAGTTCCTCTGGATGGCCAACAACAGGGCATAGAGGCCAAGGCCTTCCCTTAATGTTGCCTCCTGGCTCTGGGATTCAGAGGCTTAAGGCCTCTCGCTGTGGAGGTAGCCCTTTATTCCTGTGGCCATCATTACATAGGAATTTCAAACAGATGATATAATCTGGAAGAGGAACGATTCCCAAACTGTTTCTGGTCCATTATTTCAGACAGAACTGTTTTAGAACTGGTTCCCTACCGGAATATATTTGTAATTTCAGACACAAACACTTCTGTCCCGTTTAGGAAATGGGGCTGAAGCATTTTACCTGTCAACTGCTTCCAAGTAGTCTTCAGTTTCCTCTCCCGGTTCCAATGCGCTCCCCCCCCCATTTATAGCACTATAGTGCTATAGCGCTATAACGCTAAAATGGAAAAGCAGTATATCAACGTCATTGGAATGCCTGGAGTGTTTTGTTATAGTGATATAGCGCTATAGCGCTATAAAGCGAACGTTAAAAAAAATCTGGAGATCGCCTGCGCGGGCGGAAAACGGCGGGGGAAAAGTGGGGTGAAGTGGTGCAGTCTGAAATGGCAAACCGCTTCAGATCCAGCTCTTTACCATAAGGGGAAAGCCATGTGTGAAATGGCAGCCCTATACCGGTTTACTCCATGATGGATCAAAAATGGCTTCAAAACGGGTTAAAAAGGGTAATGTGAAATTCCTCATACTCTGGCAGTGATTTCCACATTTTAGTCAATCTGTGTGTACCACAATTTAGTCACTCTGTGTGTACCATTTTACTTTGCCTGTTTGGTGGCAATGTTGAGATACAAGAGGAGGTGGCTGAACTTCCTTAAGAAGCTGAATTGGGAGACTTTGTGCTGCTCCCATCTTACAAAGCAGGAACATTTAAATGAGAAATTAAGTCTTTGAAAGCAGCCAAATTTTCTGTTGAGTGGGATGGGAAAAGCCCCCTGGGGAAACTGATTATAAAACTTATGACTGCATTTGCTGCTGAAGGCACTAGAAATATCTCGAAGTCATTATCGATGCCAGGAGAGGGTTATGCGCAAGCGAGGGTGAAATTGTTTTAATGAGTTCTGAACTCATTTGAACAGCACTGTTACTCTTTAATATTCATTTGCAGGTGTAAGCTGTTGGAACCCCCACATTGCTGTGTACCCCCAGCTCCTACAAAGACATCCTAGAAAAAGAAAGACCAAAAACCCAAGTCCTCGTTGTGTACTATGGTGTTGAACTAGGTGCATGGAGAGGTTCTCATGGAGACCAAAGGCTTTATTTTTTTTTATTTATATTTTATTGTAAGTGATAATAACAACAAAATTCAAATAACATAGGATTCCAATACAAATAACTAGTATTACAAATGATGAATAGGGCAATATCTTTGAAGTTATGAGACCAAAGGCTTTATTGAGCAGGCTAGCTGCAAGCCATTTTTGTGAATGGGCTAGCATTGCACACGCAAGGTGCTTTTACAGACATGTCCATTCCAAATTCCTGCATTTAAGAATGGTAGTGCCGTGCTACATTACTGCAGGAGGTGGTGGCAGCTACAAGCTTGGACAGATTCAAGAGGGGACTGGATAAACATATGGAGCAGAGGTCCATCAGTAGCGATTAGCCACAAGGTATAGATGGAACACTCTGTCTTGCATAGTGATGCTCTGTATTCTTGGTGGTTGGAGGGGAATAGTGGGAGGGCTTCTGGAATTCTGGTCCTGCTGGTCGACCTCCTGATGGCACCTGGGTTTTGGCCACTCTGTGACACAGAGTGTTGGAGTGGATGGCCGATTGGCCTGATCCAACACGGCTTCTCTTATGCTTAGCAGGTGGCTGGATGCAATTTGAAACTCATGGGTTTGCAGTCCCAGTGAAGTATGAGTAAGGGAAGGAGTAGGTTAAACCTAGGAAATGGTGTGGCAAAACTGAAGCGCTAATGTTTGAGGAGGTAGATTTGTCTTTTCTATGGATTTACTCGAGGCTGTTGGAAGTGATATTCAAGGCAATATCTGTGACCATTCAGTACAGTAGTTCATTTGCCAAGTAGAGTGTGTATTAAATGTCAAAGTTATCTGTCCGGAAGAGTCTGCCATCTTGTTCCATAAAAATAATTGGCAAATGGTAATTATCTGCATGTGGCATTGGAGAAAGTGCAGAAAAGGGCAACTAAAATAATTAAGGAGATGGAATAACTTTCCTAAGAAGACAGGTTAAAGAGGATAGGGCTCTTCTGTTTGGAGAAATGATGATTGAGGGGTGATATGATAGAGACTTATAAAATTATGTATGGGATAGAGAAGGTACAGAAAGAAGTATTTTTCTCCCATTCTCCCATTCTCACAATACAAGAACTCGTGGGTATTTAACAAAATTAATGAGCAGTAGGCTTAGAACAGATCAAAGGAAGTTCTTCTTCATCCAAAGAGTAATGAGCATGTGTAATTCAAAGAGTAATGAGCATGTGTAATTCACTTCCATAGGAAGTGATGGCAGCTACAAACATAGATAGCTTCAATAGGAGATTGAAACTTCAGTAGGAGATCCGTGGCTATTAGCCACAAAGTATAGATGTAACACTATTTCTGGGGCAGTGATGCCCTATATTCTTGGTGCTTGAGGGGCAACAGTGGGAGGGGTTCTGGAGTTCTGGCCGTGCTGGTGGACCTCCTGATGGAACCTGAGTTTTGCCCACTGTGTGACACAGAGTGTTGGACTGGATGGGCCTCCAACATGACTTCTCTTATGTTCTTATGTTCTTACTTCATCAAAGCTAGCTACATTATTGCTGGTTTTTAAGCCTGCATGCAGCTGTTTCACTTGTTTGACCTTCTGAACAACATAATAACCACAGGGTTTTCATTCTGAAACTGGTTCAGTCAAGCCTTTAACTATGGTCAAGTACTATCTTCAATGAACTAACAGGTTTAGTTCTTAAATATTCTTCTCTGTGCTCTGGCCACTGAATTATTCTAGTGCTCTTCTCTAAATTTAGACTTGTGCACAACCATTTTCCCCCCTTTCATATTCCTAATATATATTTGTGACCAACATACCATTACGGAAAGATGCTCAAGAGGGTGAGGATATTTTAGGTAGTCTCAGGGGAGATTCATTTATTGTGTGTGTCCAGTTCTATCAAGTCACAGTTTACTTATGGTGTCCCCAGCAAGGAGCTTTCAAGGCAAGTGAGAAGCAGAAGTGGTTTGCCATTGCCTTCCTCTGCAGAGTTTTCCTTGATGGTCTCCCTTCCAAGTTCTAACCCTGCTTAGTTTCCAAGATCTGGTGAGATCATGCTACACCATGGCACCCTCCCTCTCATTTAGAGCATTATTGGTATCAATTTCAACCCAGATTCAGGCATGAGTTTGGAATGGAAATTGTGCTGCTTATTCTGAATGATGCTGGATGCCCTATGCTGGGAAAGTGTGTCCCTGATGACTCTCCTAGACATCTCAGTAGCTTTTGATACTATCAACCATGGTATCATTCTGGAGAGGCCAGCTGGGTTGAGAGTGGGGGATATAATGCTTTGGTTCTGCTCTTACCTGGCTGGCAAGCTGTGAAAGTTGGGTTTTGGTGACTGTTAATAAGGCCTGGGGGATTTATGCTATGGAGTCTTCCAGAGGTCCATCTCATCCCCCATAGCATTTAATATCTACGTGACTCTTCTGGGAAATATCTGGGGTTTGGTGTGTTATGTTATGGAGTCTTCCAGAGGTCCATCTTGTTCCCCCATACTATTGAACATTTACAAGACTCTTCTGGGAAATATCATCTGGGGTTTGGTGTGTTATGTTATGGAGTCTTCCAGAGGTCCATCTTGTTCCCCCATACCATTTAACATTTACATGACTCTTCTAGGAAATATGATCTGGGGTTTGGTGTGCAGTGCCACCATATGCAGAGGACACAGAGATCCATTTTCTCCTAACAGCTGAGTTGGGTGAAACTGTGCCAGTTATGAACAAATGCTTGGAGAAGGGTATTTGATGGATGAGGGCCAGTAAACTGAAGGTCAATCCAGGTAAGGCTGAGGTGCTGCTGGTCATAGTTTAGGGATACTTCTGGATCCTGATCTGTGGTTGGAGGCTCTGAAATCCTTCAAGGTAACTTTTTAATCAGCTTCAGTAGATATTAGGGTTCCCAGCCTCCAGGTGGTAGCTGGAAAGCCCCTGCTATTTTAACTGAACTCTAGGTGACATAGATCTGTTCACCTGGAGATAATGGCTGCTTTGGAAGGTGGGGTCTATGGCATTATGCCCCATTGAAGTCCCCCCATCCCCAAACCCCACCCTCCTCAGGCTCCACCCCCAACATATCCAGGTATTTCCCAACCCTGGGCTGGCAACCATAGCAGATGCTTCAACTTTGGCTGCTTGCTGAAAGGCAGGATTTGACCATGGTGATTCATGTGCAGATTGTATGGTTTAGATTGCTGTGATACACGTTGTGTGGAGCAGCCTTTAAAACTGTCTGGACAATGCAACTGTTTCAGTCTCTCTGAGACCCCAAGTGAAGGGCGGGGCATAAATCCAATCTCCTCCTCCACTGCCACTGCCACATCTGGAATGGCTACCCATCTATTTCCAGGCACAATTTGAAGCACTGATTCTCATCTTTAAGGTCCCAAATGTCTCGGGGCTGAGCTACTTTGAAGGACCACCATCTCCTGTACTTTCTTGACCACAGGTTAAGATCTCCCTCCTAAGGGCAAGCATGGGCTCAGTCTTATAAGTACATTGAGTCCAAACGATGGGATTTTAAACTAAATTATATTTAATTATTTCATTTGGCTTTAGTCCAGGAATAAAGGTTAAACCTTAGCTTTCAGTGACATTGTTTGAGAGGAATGCCTAAGTAACTCCTTCCTTATAAGAAAGCACTAAAGATTTATCAAAGGGGAAAATGTGTTTTTTTTAAAAAAATATCTAAATAACGGAAGTCCTTTTAAGTATCTTTTAACAATTCATTGTGCAACTGAAGAAGTAGAACTTTCCCCTCCTTGCTACTTTTTTCTATTATGTCATTTTCAAAAGTCAATCTGGCATTTCCTTTGAATCCTTCACAGTTTTCAGTCCCCTGCTATGGTGTGTTTCTGCTTACTTTCAACCAGCCATTCAGGAAGCCTATATCTCATCACATCTCTCAAATAACATGTAGGAGCTGTAGGGTTCACCTTTTATGGGGTGCTTCCTACGGAGGGCATAGCACCACGGAAGCTTTCATAACCTAAATCTTTCTCCTTTCATTAAGCAAAATCCTGCCGCCTCCTTTATCTCTGCTTTTTTCATTTTCTGGGAGAGACACAAATACGATTGCTTGACATTCAAGTTGATATTTTCCAGGACTTCCCACTTCCCTGAGCTTTGTAACAAGGACTCTGATAACCACACTTATGGCTTTGGACACGATGATGATGATGTGGGAGAAGCAGGAGTCCAAAGTAGCTTCGAGTTCCACAGAGAGCAGAGTCCAGTGGCACCTTTAAGACCAACAAAGTTTTATTCAAGGTCTAAAAGGTGCCACTGGACTCTAACTTTGTTCCATTGCTTCAGACCAACACGGCTGCGCACTTTGATCTTTCTAGTTCCACACTTCCGGGGGGGGGGTATGTACCCCCAGCAGGACAATGTCCAGGCTTCTGATGTGGGAATAACTTGCGCTTCTTCCCAGTTTGCACACCGAGCCAGTTTCATGGCTCTTGCAGTGTGGTCTTAAGCAGATCCAGTGCCTTGGCTCTGTCAAAACAGGTGGAGTTTATAAACACTCGGCTAAAAATTGTTTTCATAAGTTAGATCGTAGGATCTGGAGCATGAAATGTTGGGTAACAGACTTCCCACAGGCATTAAATTTGTGCTTAGAGTGACCAATCTCTTTCTACTATCCAATCATAAAAAGTGAAGTTTCCTCCTTTTTGTTTAAGCCTTTCTTAAAGGAGAGAAGGGGAGGGGGGAAATCCCAATTTCACGGAGAACAGAAAAATTAATTTGCACCAAAGCAAACGCTTCCAGTGAAAGAGAAGATGACAATGTGGATCCGTTGGCAATAGCATCAAGCAGCTGGTTTCTTCCTCCCTTATGGATTTTTCTTTGTTCCCCCAAAGCTCGTACATTCTTGCTGTCTGTGCCGATTAATCAACAGAAGTGAATAACAGGCCTCATCTCAATAAAAATCCAATACAGAAAACAAATCACAGTTACATAATGGCCGATATGCAAACGTCCCTTAATTTGACAACCATTATGCAGTGCTATGTTCCATTTAATTAAAAGCGTAGTCAAACAGATCTGATTTCGGTTCAGTCAAAAATGGCTATTTTGTATTGATGTATTTGATTTTCTTTTAGGGTATAATGAAGACGAGGTGCAAAGTTACTAAACAGCTTAAGCGTGATGAGCTCAATCAGAACTTCAGCATTACTAGCCAAATAAAATCCCTCTATCTAGCTGTCCAGAGAATTCGATAAGAAATTATGCAAATAAAACCAGTTTGAGCTGAAATGGAAATCATGCCGAAGCATATTAGCAGCAGCAGCATTTTGCAGGAATTTCCTTAATGCCACTTATAAAAACCTCTCCCTCCCCCCCTCCGCCCCCATTGAAAATGTGCTTTCAGTACTTTTGTAATGCAGAATCGGGCTCCTTCACCCATTGCGTGCTCATCACAGCTGGAAGTAGTACCTGCCATGTGGTAGCCACCATTCAAATCGAGCATTGTCAGCTGAATTTTAATTGTGCCACCTCAAACATAATGCATTTCTATGGCGCCTCACCCTCCTATTCAGATGTGAGCCACCAAGTGGTTTTATGTAGTTCCCTTTCAATTTAGAAATATGCGAGGTGGCTTACCATATTAAAATCTATATGAAACAGTCAGATACAAATAGCAGCTGGAAAAAGAAAACTTATGAACACAGGGGTCAAATTAAAAAAAGAGTTTGCAAATGACTCCAGAGGGCCCTGAACAACGCTTGCTTCAGGTGAATGAGTGGTCAAATGATATGCACAGATGTGTCAAGACCAGCCTCCAGTTTCACCCAATGGCCAACTGGTTGCTTGGAGGATCGACAGATGGGGCTTATTTATCTATTTGTTTTTATTTATTTGTTTAGAGGTTTATATGCAGTATTCCTTTCTCTCAAGGAACTCAGGATCCGAGGCAGCTAACAACAATATAAAGCAAAGAGTTCAAAAGCATTCATTAAAATGACAAATAAATATAAAATACATTAAAACCACATTAACACATCAATCTAAAATACACCTTATACCCCAGTAGCAATTATTTCCCCCATTCCCCCTTTGCCCAAACTCAAGCTACCCCCAAAAGCTAGCTGACCTAACTGTGTTTTACAGTTAGGGATGGGCATGAACTGGGAAAATGCAGTTCAGTTCATGGTTTGTGATGTGCCCCATTCATAAACCACACACCGTCACCCAAAATACTAGAGACACCAAGCTCATAGGGGATCTCTAGCTGACTCTCCTCTACCTGCCTGTCAAGTTTGGTGAGGATTGAATTTATGGGGTCTGAGTTATGGCCCCCAAAAAACCATTAAATAGGTCTCACCTAGTATCTATCCAGTTTAACATCCTGTCTGCAACAGAGCTAACCCAGGAACTCTGAGAAGCTGAAAAGCATGAAAAACCTCCTCTTTGCTGCTGTTTGTTGCAAAAAGAAATCTGTCTTTCAGAGATATATCGCCTGTAAACATGAAGGTTCCACTATGCTGGTATAACAAAGAAATATCAATAGACCTCTTGACCCAAAATTGTCTAATTATCTTTTAAAGCTTTCTAAGCCCATGACCATCAATATATGCAGATAAATGAGTAATTTATTTTGTAGGACTTGAAACCACTTGGTTGGATCCCATGGTGCTATTCCAATAGCAGAGGCTCCTTTCACCCGAAGACGGTGCTTCCACTCGTATAATGGAGCCAAAGAGTCCACCACTGCACCCCACTACTGATTTAATTGGGTGACCCTGAGTTCTAGTGCTATGAAAGAAGAAGTTGTTTTCTCTGTACCTGCTTTTTAAATGATTCTTGGTTTTATAAACTTCTACAATGTTCCTTCCCTTAGTATTTTTTTTCACTAAAGAGCTGCAAATATTTTAGTTTTTCACAAAGCCATATGAGTTGTTTCCAAACAACTTTTCTACTAATAAGAAAAGGAGAAGTGGTCCCCTTTGGCCATGCAAAAAGGCTGTTCTGGGGATTATGGGATCAGCATAAACCAAAACCATGCAGGGCAGGAGCTGTAGTAAGAAGGGAAGTTGGGCATGATTGAGCAGTAGTTGACTCAAAGCCAACCATGTACTCTCTGAATAGTTGGCTTTATTGGCTGGGGGCGGGAAGAGGTCTCACCAGAAGTGTTCAGAGACAAGCCTTAACATGTAGGAATTCTAATTTCAATGAAACACACTTTGAGGAAACCTAAATAAAAACAAGGGGTGATATCCCATTACTAATACTTGTCGTGCAATTTATCAGAAAGTGCCCGGTGAAGTTCCTTCTTTCAGTCAAAGCTAATCTGGTGTTCCCTGGATGAAGACTCCTTGGATTATCACCATGGATGTTGTTTTGAGGTCCTTTGAAGAAGACAGATTTTTTAAAAAAAAACCCTTACCAGATATGTATAATATCTACAGAAAGGAAGTCATGTCAACTTTAGTACAACGTCATCCATTTGTCAGCCTTTTGGCAGATGGTGGGATTAGTTGAAATTCTCCTGGGTCAGCACAAGAGAGTTAAGCAAAACAACCCTATAACATAGTATTGTTACGGATATGACCAGAAATATAGGGATAGAGCTGCTGGACTTGACCAAAAAGATCATAGAAGATGTTACGGGACACATAGTCAGAATACACCTGGCCTCTCAGGGAAGCATGCCGAGAAGGGAGACTAGAGACTCAGAATAGTATATCTTTGGCCCCGGTCACACGAGAGGATTAGGGCCGGGAGAGGGATGGATCAGGGGCGGAGCAAATGGGCGCGATCCCACCGCAACATCTGGTAAGCGTTGCGCGCTCGTCCCCGATCTGGCCCTTCTGGTGATAATCCGCAGCAAAAAAGAACCATTTACCAAGGTGGTTCTTTCCAAAAGGCTGTATCAAAGCCGGCCATGGGATCGCTGGCGCGTTCTTCCGCCGGCGCATCCCCGGGTCCTGGCCGAACTGGACATGCTCAGACATGCGCAGTTCGGCAGCCTCCCGTGGCTTCCTCCCCGGTCTCCCCGGCATCTGATCGTGCCGGGGAGCAATTGCACGGCGGCTCATGGGATCTGTATGATCCCGCCGCCGCGTGCCTATTTTGGTGTGGTTTTTAAAAGCCGCACTTTGCCCGTTCTTTTTGTCCCTCATGTGGCAGGGACCTTTGAAGATCAGTAATAAGAACACAAAGTGGTAACAATCATATGGCCTTGTGTAGATTAAAAACTGTCTAACCCATCATCAATTTGTTGAGGCCCACATGCAGAAGCATCTGAGAACTGCAAGAGCGTCCAACTTCACAGAAGTGAAGACACGACTGAAGGCTTGGGAGTATTGGTTGAGGGCCAGAAGACAGTCATATGTATGAGAAAATGGTAAGCATGGTTTTTAAGTAGGCTTTGTTAAGATAAAAAGTAGCGAGATTGAACTTACATTTTTTTAAATATCTTCCAGGAGGACGTTTTAAATGTGGATAACCTGGTATGGTGTTTGAAGTTATAAGATAATGAGTTAGCCAAGAATGTGTGCCCGTATCCAGAACATTATTCATACAATTCTATTTTTCTCTCTCCTAGGAGAGTGTAGCATGAATCATATGCACAAACATATATTTGATAGAATCACTGGCAGTATCATAAGCAGAGCATGATGTGACTGGTAGCCCCTTAAAGAATGATTAGAGAAGGTAGTGAAATATCACAAATCTTCCTTCGGCGAGGGCATGATCGTACAGAGTCCTCCTACAATAACAGCTTCTGAATTCAAACAAGCTTCAAATTTATGTGTTGGGGTAGATGGCTGACATATACACACACACACACACACACACACACACACACACAATTATTTGTGAATACTACAATCCTAGGTAAGTTGTGCTAATGCCCGCCCTCCCCTTCTATTTCCCCGACTTATTAGATACCATCTACCCTTATCAGAGCTATTTAAGTGACTGTCAACATTTGCCAATGTATCTCTGAAATGTTCTGAGATTTTCTGACCACTTGCCTGGGATAATTAACAGTTTCATATCGATGCAGACCAATTCACCATATAACATGCACCCACTGCAACCTATTCATCAGGTGACTCAGTGAGTGAAGCAAGTCTGAGTCAATAGGTTTCTAACAATATTGCGATCTGGCTGTTTCCCTTTGATTTTGAGGCAGCTGCTCCACATCTAATTGAATATTCCCTATTTCCTTTCTTCCAGGTGGTATTATGCAGCCTTGTGGTATGATTTTTTTTTATGGACAAGATATATGGTTTACATATACAGTATGCAATGTTGATTTACACATGCATAAATAACACCATACCTTTTATAGGGGAAATTTGGTTTGAAGAGCCACAGAATAGCAGGAAAATAAAGAATTGTGGATTTGAGTCTCCCAAAGGAAAAATGAAATCAAAATTGATTTTCAGGATAAAATAGCAGGGCCGAGATGCTCAAAGGCACCCTTAAAGTGATCAGGAAAAGAGTATTGTGGTTCTTCTCACTGGTGGTGCAACTTTATGATTTTGTACGGAAACAAAACCAGCTCTGTAACTGACCCAAAATAGTAATCAAGGAAGTATAGCTTCAGTACCATGTGGCCTATTATGTAGTTTCCATCTTTCTCTAAATGGAAAAAAAAATCCTTTACAATATTAGTTCCTTCCTGAAGTGATGTCTTCTTATATTTCTGTCTATGAGAGAAATGATCTCACTGGATGAAGTCCACAGTTCTCATTTCATCATTTTACCTTCACAACACCCTTGGGGTACAGGCTATGCTGAGAAACATTGGCTGGCCCAGGGCTATTTTTGGGCAGGAACGCACAGGAACGGAGTTCCGGCTGGCTCCTGAGTTGGCCATGCCCAGCAGAAACTCATTAGCATAATAGGCCACACACAATAGCAGAAACTCATTAGGATTGGCTACATTAGGGGTGTGTGGCCTAACATGCAAAGGAGTTCCTGCTACAAAAAAAGGCCCTGGGTTTTGACAACAAACAAGGTAAACAGAATAAGAAGGGAAAGGTGGGTATGGCTGTATGATCACACTTCTGGAAACATGAGGTATGTGGCCTAATGTGCTAATGAGCTGTGATGTCAGTGTGTGGCCTAATATGCTAATGAGTTTCTGCTGTTGGGTGTGGCCTATTATGCAAATGAGTTCCTGCTGGGCTTTTTCTACAAAAAGAGCTCTGGGCTGGCCCAATCTCACTCAGTTCTTTGAGGGAGAACCCACATTTCTCCAGTTTCTGATCATCTCACCATGCTAACTCTCAACTAACTTTAGACCATAGTTTTCTACCTATCTATCATTTATCTATCAATCTTGCAATTGTCATTTCTGCTTGATTTGAGGGAGTTATTTAAATTGAAGAAAGAGGAAGCTACAGCTGACGATTCACAAGGATTTGTTCTCATGTGGCATTGAAGCACTAGTAGTTGAAACTGGATCTACCCTTGATTATCCGACAAGCATGAGGCTGGAGAGCTTCCCATACAATAGAGAGAACTACAGAGAAGAGCACCAGGAAGGCTATGGAGATGACACAGGGCTCAGCGGCACAACATCTGCTTGGCACGAAGAAGGTCTCAGATTCAATCGCCAACATCAGATGTGAAGAACCTTTACCTGAGAGAATGGAGATGCTCCACCCATCAGACGAGACAATACAAACTTTGATAGACCAGTGACCGGACTCCATATACAGCAGCATCACGTGGTTCATGTGTGAAGTTTGAGCAGCATAACATCTCAAGGAACTCAATATGTAGATTAAAATCAGAATTCCAGATCTGGCTGTAAGGAGATTGGGATGTACTGACACGGAGGATGACCTGGAAGAAGTGGCTACATTATTGGCTGTTGTTCCATCATAATCATTCACCTACTGGATGTTGCTGTATGGAACTATTATGATGGTGACGTATCCAATGGTATGAGGATCCCCCTAACGTGTCCTTTGCATCCAGTTCTCTTCAGCATGATCATGTTTGAAAAGCAAATGTTGAATTTTACTACCTGGAAAAAGCAGACACTCCAGTAAAGGGTCGGTTCACACATTTCCTTGGCCGGGAGATAGAATCACAGCATTGGAAGGGACCTCCAGGATCATCTAGTCCAACCCCCTGCACAATGCAAGAAACTCACAACTACTTCCCCACACACGCACTCAGTAACCCCCTGCTCCATGCCCAGAAGAGGGCAAAAAACCTCCAGGATCCCCAGCCAAACTGGCCTGGATAAAAATTGCTTCTGGACCCCAAAGTGGCAATCAGCAGTTCCCTGGGTGTGTAAGAAAGGGCCACAAGAACTAACCACTGATGCAACCCTTCCTGCCCTCCCTCTCATGATCTGCTTAAGTTTTATTTATTTATTTATTTATTGAGATTTTTATCCTGCCCTCCCCGCGGAGCGGGCTCAGGGTGGCTTACAAGGGGCAAAGCCCATA
>NW_015176533.1:174504-187887 GCF_001447785.1 Gekko japonicus | reverse complement strand
CGGGCCATCCTTAACCCCGATGTTGTCCACCGCATTCGTGGCGGTGGTAGTGGTAGTGGCGGCCCCTATGTGAAAGCCTGGCGGAAGAGCTCCGTCTTACAGGCCCTACGGAACTCACAGAATCAGCATCGGTGACAGATGGCCATCTAGTCTCTGTTTGAAACCCTTCAAATAAGGAGAGCCCACCACCTTCCAAAGAAGCCTGTTCCACTGAAGAACCACTCTCCCAGGAAGTTCTTCCTAATGTTCAGCTGAAAACTCTTCTGATTTAATTTCAACCCATTGGTTCTGGTCTGACCTTCTGGGGCAACAGAAAATAACTCTGTACCACCCTCTATATGACAGCCCTTCAAATACTTGAAGATGGTTATCATATCACTTCGCAGTTATCTCCTCTCCAGGCTAAACATACCCAGCTCCTTCAACCTTTCCTCATAGGACTTGGTCTCCAGATCCCTCACCATCTTCGTTGCCCTTCTCTGGACACGTTCCAGCTTGTCTATATCCTCCTTAAATCATGGTGCCCAAAACTGAACACAATACTCTAGGTGAAGTCTAACCAGAGAAGAGTAAAGTCTTCTCTTTCCGTGATCTGGACACTATACTTCTGTTGATACAGCCCAAAATCGCATTTACCTTTTTAGCTACCACATCACACTGCTGACTCATATTCAATGTATGGTCTACTAAGACCCCTAGACCCTTTTCGCACATTCTACTGCCAAGACAAGTCTCTCTCATCCTATAGTTACGCATTTGATTTTTCCTACCTAAAGACAGAATTTTACATTTATCCCCATTGAAATTCATTTTTATTTCTTTTAGCCCAGTTTTCCAGCCTGTCAAGATCATCCTGTATCCCGACTCTGCCTAATACCGTATTTGCTACCCCTCCCAATGTGGTATCACCTGCAAAACTAATAAGCACTCCCTCTATCCCTTTCATCCAAATCATTGATCAAGATGTTGAACAAAACAGGTCCCAGGACAGATCCTTGAGGCGCTCCACTTGTCACTCCTCTCCAAGAGGATGAGGAACCATTCACAAGCACTCTTTGGGGTGCGATCGGTCGACCAGTTACAGATCCACCTAACAGTCATAGGGTCCAAGCCACCTTTTACCAGTTTGCCAACAAGAATATTATGTGGAACCTAATCAAAAGCCTTAAAGATGGGAAGGTTGTGTTTCAGAGAAGATGGTCTTGAGGAGCAAAGGGAAGCAGCAGGGCCCTTGTGCCTCCTGTTCATTCCGCAACTGCGTTGTGGCCAGAGCCACTGTGCAGCATGCCCAATAAAGCTGTGTCATTATTAAAGGTTTCCTTTGGTCTCTTGAGCCTGGAGGGCAGTATGAAAACAGCAATTTATGACAGTAGCAATTTTCTTTGCGTCCCCAGGTGGCCAAACCAATTGAAGTGATTTGAAGAAGGATATCAAATTACGTTTCAGAGAGGACTCCTTTCCTCAAGGGTGTCTTTTCTGCCCACCCAGAAATCCATGTCTGGTACTGGGGGAGATGGAACTTGGGATTCTCCGCAGCTTTAAAAAAAAAAATATCCCAACACATAGTGTAAAAACAAAAGCAATTTCCAGTATTTCTTCAATCCCCTATACAATTTCACCCCCCCCCTCAGTTCTCTCTTTTTTTTTGTTTTTTTTAAGCCTGGAGAATCTATATACATTTAGCTCATGTTTGATTTTCCTTTCCCCGTGCAGTTTCCTCACTTTCTCTACAATAATGTACTTTGTTTGATTAATGAAGGTGAAGCAGCTTTAATTGACTATGTTTCAGATGTAAAGCTCCCTTGGGAGATATTTATGAGCTGTAAGCTCTTTTATGCGGCCTCAAATCATGTTTCTAAACTTAAAAGGGATCAGCATGGTCTTGGCGTCAACTGGTGTTTTAACGGAAGAGACGGCAGGGGAAGAAAAAGGCCATTTGCTCGGCTCCTACTAGGACCAACTCTGTTCTGTTCTCGGTGCAGAGTGGCGGAAGCACAGATCAGCCGCTGTTGGCTCTCCTTCCCCGACACAGGAGCTGGCATAACTGTCAAGACATTTCAAGGAGATATACCACATGCATTTGTCAAAGAGCAAAGGGCTGCCCCTGGGTGCCTACTCAGAATGTGAAATATGACCAGCCACAAACATCAGGCCGGGCTGTTGAAACCTGGGGGGACCTGTAGGTTGGCAGAAACTCTTACTTTAAAACAAATGATAGGGAGGTTAAGGAAACACTCCCCCAGAGTTAAGAAGCAGACCTGTGCAGACGTCACAAAAGCTGGAGCGTGTGAACCGTCTTGGGCTGCTACAGTAGAACAAAGTAGTGTGTGTGGGGGGAGGAGGCAGTAGCAAGAATAGCAAGAATAGCAAGTAGCAGGAGGAGGGGAGTGGCAAGGGGGGTGTTATGTATGCGGAGTGCCACCAGGGGCCCGCGGCTCAGCAGGAGCTTGGTCCGCAAATGCAAAGGGGACCTAGGATCCTAGTCCACCTTGAGTCCACCAATAGCACCCTTGGTGGGAAATTCAAACCCTCCAATGGGGACAAAGGTGTGCTGGGTGGAGTGTATATAGTTGGCCTTGCAGGGCCATTTCCCCTTGTTGTGAAGTACAATAAATGCGTCTGAACGCATGTCATAGTCCGAGTTCTCCATGCGTCGAACCCAGTACTTTTCAGGGGGAAACTGGAAGCTTGGATTTCCCCTTCTGTATGATGCTTCAGACATCTTTCACTTGCTCTGCCACAGTAGCTTCTCTGTGGCAAGGTAGGGTATTTTGCATGCATTACCTTATAACACTTACAGCAACCCTTCCTGTATACACCCCGTCATAGGATCCAAGCCACAAATATGTGCCTAACTCAAACATGACACAGTATTTTGTTCCAAGACACTGAAAGGCTGGACAACATTTCCAATTACCATGTCAGATTACACAGGGAAGCCATTGAAATTCATAAACATAAACACAATTTCGACAGGAAATAAGAGAGTTTAAAAATAAATAGGGCATGGTTTCCTGTCCTGAAAAAACACAAAAGGCTCTACATCTGACAATAGAACTACAGATAAGATTAGAATTTCAACAGCCAATCCACATACAAAAGAACCTCCTCAGGAAACAGGAAACCTCTTCAGGAAACAATTCATATACAAAAGAGCCTCCTCAGGAAAGCTCCTCCATTAGCATGTTCACAGCCTGGGGAACTCCTACAAGATAATGACTCAGCCCTACCCCATCTTCTGGAGTAGATATAAATTACCTGCCCACCATTTTTCTTCTCACCTTGACACAGAGAGTACTCCATCTTTATACCTCTGAGGATGCCAGTCACAGCTACTGGCGAAACATCAGGTTCTACAATGGCAAGACCATGGCCACACAACCTGGAAAATCTACAGCAACTAATGAACTTCAACCGTGAAAGCCTTCGACAAAATAACAAGCTAGTTTTTACGGCTATCATCCAGTTGGGTTCAACTAGGGGGGAGAAACATAGCAAGGAAATAAATATGTCTGAATTGGAGACTGATGTATCCTTAATTGTGGAATGGTGAGAGTCTATCATTAGGTTCCATCACTCTCCTCTCAAGCATGGAGACGTCCTTACAGCATCTTTTTTCTTGGAAGTGGGGTGATTGGCTGAGTAGAGTTATTTCCCTTGTCCCCAGACCAGAGGAACACATTCAAATCTACCATTCCAAATTATATTAATACTTAATTACATTCTTAATTGTTAAGAGTAATAAACGGAAACTCTGCTGTTACACTCCATTTGTCTCCTCTCAGTCATGGAGAGCCACCTGGAACTGTGATTAAAGCTCCCCTGCTGTGGTCTGTGCTAGGAAAAGTTGAAAGCAGCAGGAAAAGAAGGCAGCCCAACATGAGATGGACCAACTTTATAAAGGAAGCCACGGCCCTCAGTCTGCAGGAACTCAGAGCGGTGGCGCAGTGGGTAAATCCCCTGCTTAACTATAACATCTGAACTGCCAAGCTTTGTCAGTTCTAGCCCCGTGCTGGTCTGAGCAACCAAGCCTTGTCCTAGCTCATCGTCTACCCAGTGATTCGAAAGCTTCAAGTAGATAAATTGGGGACCACCCATAAGGGGGTGGGCACACCACTCCATTTGGGAAGGTGTTAGCTGCCGAGTGTGACTTCTGTGGTGCAGCAAAATCACAAGCTGAAAGATGTTTCGGCATCCCTGCAGTGGAGCAAGTCGGCCAGGCGGTGGCAGTGTGGCAGCATGACATCAAGAAGCCCTGACGTCATCAGCCAGCCGACAAGAATACATGCCGTCGGAACACGACTGATCCAGCCCGCAGATGAATCTTCCGGCCAGCTACAATGTGTATGTGTAAATAAATGGGTACCCACTCCTAGGAGCGGGGGGGCACCTTCCTCCAATGAATTGGAGTGCAGCGGCGGCTCAGCGGTGGCGGTGGACGACGAGCAGTGATCCGACAAACATGGTGGTGGTCCAGCGGCAAGCAGCGAGCAACCCGAGCAGAGATTGGTCCAGGAGATGTGGCAACGTGATGACATAACACAGTCAGAGCCAATAGGATGGAGACCAGCTGCTACAACCGTCACACAGCCGCACCGTGAGGACCACTCCAGAAGGAGTCACTGTGAAAAAGGAAGACCTTCACCGAGACACCGTCGCATGGAGATAGAAAGAACCCGCCACGGAAAGAACAACATAAGGAACATCACTGCTGCTTAGGTGCCTGGTAGGCACTCACCCCTCCCCCTTACACTGTTGCCCTAGTTAGGTGATTCAAAGGTATCTGTAAACCGCTCTGAGCCCTCGGGAAGAAGCGGTATATAAGTTGAATGATAAATAAATAAATAAATAAATTTATAGGGTCACCATGAATCAGAATCAACTTGATGGGACTTCACACACACACACAGGTTTGGATTAAGGAAAATAATGGTTCAACAACCCAAGTTGCTTACCTAACTCAAACAAGCTCCATAAGGAAATATATTTACACGCTGCCAAGAATTGTTTTCAGCATGTGATAAGGTGGTATCCTTATTTGGTATCTAAGTATGCTGAAAATGTTAGTATACACAGAAGTTTAGAGTTGGGAGAGAATGACTTAAGTTTTACTGTTGAAAGATACAGTGCAATAGTTTAAAAAAAATTGATACCACTGCTCACCCTCACTCCATCCACTCCCCATTCCACCCTAGTAGATTTCTTCTTTCTAGTTCCTGGAAATGACTTACCTAGATTCTAAATTCTAGAACCAAAATTCTGGGATGCTGTTGTACTCTGTGCTGCGTGCAAAATCCCAGCCCAAGAAACAACTGATCAAGTTTGTCTCACTGGCTTTAAGAAGAAGAAGAAGAAGAAGAAGAAGAAGAAGAAGAAGAAGAAGAAGAAGAAGAAGAAGAAGAAGAAGAAGAAGAAGAAGAAGAAGAAGAAGAACCCAAGGTTACCCAGCTGGCTGCAAGTGGAGGCGTGGGGAATCAAACCTGGTTATCCCAGATTAGAGTCTACTGCTGTTAACCACTACACCACTCTGGCTCTACACCAAACCTCCTATGGTTGAAAACAAATGGTTGTTTTGCTGCACATGTAATTTACCAAGCACCCGTAGCTGACAAGTGCCAAAATCTTCCCCACCACATGGCAGAATGGGTGAATATAGATGTTTGCTGAGCCGTAACTTGTGGCAGTGTGCATGTGACAGGGATTTCTTCACACGGATACCATTTTGTGTGCAATGCTCTCCTAGCCCCCAGCTTCAGCTTAAGGGATGGCAAAGTGCTGCTGTTGGAGGGGGAAGCAAGGAAACCCTGCCTCCACAAACTTGTTCTGCTTCCTGGGATCCAGTTGACAGAAATGATTTCTTCCAGCCTACCTTCTCCTTGCAAGACTTCAATGGAGATCAAGTAATGAAATGTGAACAATGCATTACAATTCCCATGTATTGGTTTTTATGCTCTCGTACTTCGATAGAAGGAGGTTGTCTTTAGCTGAGCCCATATCAGCCCTTTCCAGATGTTCAGTTCTGGCAATCTAGCTGTGTACAATAGAAGCATGCAGTATTCACAGTTCTACCAATACACATGGTTGCCATTTTTTGCGAACATGACGGTATACATGCTTTCCAACCTTGTGTCAGGTAGCCCTGTCATAGGTCTGGAATGTGGAGGGGTGCACCTCCTCTTCGTTCTCAGCTCTTCCCTGTCCAGCTTCTGTGCTTGACCTTGTTGTTTTTCCCAGCTACAATTAACTTGGCTGGGAAAGCTAATGGTTTTTGCACTTTGTCTGCTTGATTCAGCACACGTGCGCGAACTATAGTCATTGGCTTCAGCTCATGGTGGTGGTGGGGGGACGTTTGATTATACTAAAAGTCAGAGACCATTATATTGTAAGCTATTCCTGACACAAGCTGTATACGTGTACTTTAGTACTGGGACCATCAATAAACACTTATCTTCTTATGAAGCCTGGTGTGGTGTGACCTGTCTAAGGACCCTGACACCTTGATATATGTGAATGCATCCCCTGGGAAAAAAATCCAGTGTTCGGTTTGCTTGTACCATAACTAGAAAATATATATGTTGTCCTGTTCACACAAAATGGTGATCTTATGTTACCAGAATGATCACATGTAGCATGACTCCCCAGTACATGTGGTTGGATCACCAAAGCTGAATGTCTGCCATTTGTGTAATATGGTTTTATTTTCCCTGGGCATTCTGTCTGTATTTCGGCCTAATCTGGATTCTGGATTGTGACCAAATCTGGTGTCAGTGCCATTATACTTGTGAGGATGTTGATGCCATTCCGAGATCCTATATATGGCCCTGCTATGTCAAAATGTGATGCTGCTTCTAGTCTTTCTGTCCCCCAGATCTGCTCTGCATCCTGGAGACATAGTACTAGGGGTCATTTACTGTGGGAGCGCACAGGAGTGGAGCTCTGGCAGTAAGAACCCCAGGGGGCAGGCACATGCAACAAGCCCCGCCCCCTGCTCCCAGCAGCCCTCAGTCCAGCCACGAGGAGCAAGAAGCAGCCAGGTAAGTTGCAGAGCCCTCCGGCCCACCTTCAGGTACAAGCTCTCCCTCCTCTGTGAGGGCAGATCTACGCATCCCCCCCCCATAGCTAGCAATGCAAACCAGTCCAGTGGCAGCTTTAAGACCAAGTTTTATTCAGGTACAAACTCTCCCTCCTCTGTGAGGAAAGATCTGCACATCCCCCCCATAGCTAGCAATGCAAAACAGTCCAGTAGCACCTTTAAGACTAAGTTTTATTCAGGTACAAGCTCTCCCTCCTCTGTGAAGACAGATCTATACATCCCCCCCCCCATAGCTAGCAATCCAAAACAGTCCAGTGGAGCCTGAGCAGTGAGTGTTGCCTTCTGACACACTTCCGGTGATGTCAGGGGGTGTGGCATATGCAAATAAGTTATGCTAACGAGTTATGCTAATGAGCTCCTGCACCTCTTTTTCTACGAAATGACCCCTGCATAGTACATTATAAAAACTGCCCCTAAGGAACCCTGTAGTTCTTTAACAATTTACTCAGCATGACTACATGAAAGTAGTTTTAAACACAGGAATGGCATGAGTTTTATGGTGGGGTTTTCTCCCTCGTTAGTTTGAATTAGGAAATGGAACCTTTGCAGATGAACCCAATCTGTTTGGGGCCGCAGTTCCTGACAGCAAGAGAAAATCTGTATCAGGTTAGTCCTGATCTGTTATATATTTCTAGATCCCCATAGAGGTCAAATATATAGACCTACTCCCCATACCATGATAAAATGTGGGTGAATAGCATGAAGGTTTCAAGAAAGAATTCTGGCAAGGATGTATTATCACCAATGTCTACCATTTATTGCATAAGGGTTAAATTATAGTGAATGTATTTCCTCATAAAATGAATTGTGTTATTTCTCTGATTGTCGTATCAATGTCGACTCCAAAAGGAAACGTTGCTTTCGGTACAGGCTGTGTGCAACAGCTACAATTAAAGATCTGCTATTTTAAAAAAAGTAAAGAATAGGTATAATCAAACAATCCGTTTAAAGCCTGCCAGCATCTAGACGGGGTACCTTCTATTTGATATTTAGTTAATTTGAATCAAAGCTCTCACAGAGCCAGAAAACTATCGGAACTTCAGTTTGACATGATCTGACGGAACAATGGCAAAGCGTGGGGAGGTGCGAAACTGGAGCGGGAATTAATGGGTGATGACACAAATGATACGGCCACCAACAAGGAGGCAAAGGGAAATTACTGATCATTTTCAATTCTGAATAGAAATTGAACAGGGGTTGTAATTGTGTCTGGCATTCCGCCGTCATGATGAGATGCTGCAAAACGTTGTTCGCTTGCCGTTGTTTTGGATGAAAATGCAATGACAGAGTACGTATCAGACAGAAACATTAACACAAGAGCTGATTCGGCTGTCTTCCTTCCAGTTCATTGTGACTGGTTGGTTTGGTCACTAGAAAACAAAACAAAAGAAAACAAAACATGTCTCATGGTAGGTGGCCCCTCACAAGCCACCGAGAGCCGGCGGCCCTCACTTTCCACCAGTTCTTCTTCCTTTTCTCCCCCCTCCATTGAGGCAGGGCCCTTTTCAAGGGCTGTTCTCTTCTGGCAGTCAGCCCCTGATCATAGCCATACCATAAACATGCTTCTTGGTCTTGGGTTAGGCCCTCTTTTCTAGCTTCAGTCCCTCGACTACAGTATGAAGACAATGACACTGATACTCAGGCCCGTAGCCACGGTGGTGCAAAAAGGGGCAGAGCCCCATCAATTATTTTTCCATGCCCCCTCCAATCAACATTACAGGTTGGTGCGAAATCTGTCACATGTATTTCAGGTGTAAATTTTCTTTGTAAGAAAGGAAGGGGTTGAGGTAAAAAGTGTGAATCCTGTCATAAATCCTCCAAGGGTGAATTCTTTATGCAATTGGCTAGAACAGAATTAGCAGTTAGCAGGGCTGAAGAGTTCTAATCTTAAAAGCCTGTAGGGGTGTTGGGTGGCACTGTAAGAAGTCCTGAGTTAGTGATTTACTGAGAAAAGAAGGTTAGATTGATAGTTTCAGGTTTCAGTAACTGAAAGAAGGCTCTCACACTTCTTTAATTCTGCAAACTATGTAAACTTGGGAGGGCATTTTTATAAAGCTTCTAGAGAACAGGACTGTAGACAATGCCACAGTGTACACTATATATTATTGATTTGTTGTATGTTCTATTATGTTCTTACAGCATTGTTTTCTTTTTTTGTCATTCCATTTTCTGCATTGCTTGACATCGCATGTTTGACACTTTTTTTTGCATTTTTGTACTTTTTGTGCACCTAGTACTATTGCATTTTTATTCGATCTCCCATGCTGTTTGATGACAATGTTCTATACCACGTAATCCACTTTGAGTCTCAAGTAGAAAACTGGTAAATAACCAGGGCTATTTTGGGGCAGGAACGCACAGGAACGGAGTTCCGGCTGGCTCCCAAGTTGGCCACACCCAGCAGGAACTCATTAGCATAAGAGGCCACACCCAACAGCAGAAACTCATTAGAATTGGCTACATTAGGGGTGTGCGGCCTAACATGCAAAGAAGTTCCTGCTACAAAAAAAGGCCCTGGGTTTTGACCACAAACAAGGTAAACATAATAAGAAGCAAAAGGTGGGTGTGGCTGGATGACCACACTTCTGGTAACATGGGAATGTGCCTTAATATGCTAATGAGTGGTGCAGTCAGGGGTGTGGCCTAATATGCTAATGAGTTTCTGCTTCTGGGTGTGGCCTATTATGCTAATGAGTTCCCCCTGGACTTTTTCTACAAAAAAAGCCCTGTAAATAACTAATAAAGTATGAATAGCAAATAAATAAATAATAATGGGCTGACCACCACTGTACCCATTTGCCCTCCCCCAGTAAGAAAAAATTTCTGGCTATGGTGATACTTGTCTTTCAAGATGGTTGAAGGACTTCCTGAAGCAATGCATGTACGTGAAATGGGTAAATTATTCCAAAACTATCGACATGTGTGATGTGGATGGCTCAGGGTAGCCCAGTCTTGTCAGAACTCTGGAGCGAATCAGGGCCAGCCCTTGTTAGTACTTGGACCGGAGACCACCAAGAAACTCCATGGTTGCTACGCAAAGGTAGGCAACGACAAACCACTTTTGAACTTCTCTCGCCTTGAAAACCTGATGGGGTTTTCACTACCAGCACCACCATTTATTATTATTGTTGTTGTTGTTGTTGTTGTTGTTGTTGTTGTTTTACCATGTAGTCATAGCTGACTTATGGCAACCCCATAAGGTTTTTAAGGCAAGAGACATTCAGAGGTGGTCTGCCACTGCCTGCCTCCATACCACAACCCTCCTATTCTTTGGGGCTCTCCCATCGAAATACTAGCCAGGGCCAACCCTGCTTAGTTTTCAAGATCTGATGAGATCGGGCTAGCCTGGGTTATCCAGGTCAGGGTAACCTCCACCATAGATGTGTGCATTATAATAATTGATAATATCATCATAAACTGGTGATATCCTGCCAACATTTGCCTTGAATTTCACTTTGGACAAAAAACATATCATGTGATACAGCGGTCAGAATTGTTGGACTATCCAGGGCTCTTTTTGTAGCAGGAACTCCTTTGCATATTAGGTGACACCCCCCCCCCAATATAGAAAATCCTCTAAGAGCTTACAGAGCTCTTCTTACAGGGGCTACTGTAAGCTCTTGGAGGATTGGCTACATTAGGGGTGTGTCGCCTCATATGCAAAGGAGTTCTTGCTACAAAAAGAACCCTGACTATGACTATTAAAAACCCATGTTCAAAACTCCATTCTCCCATGAAGCTCACAGGGTAACCATGGAGCATTTAATGGGTTGGATCCAGACAGGGTTTGTGTTGTTGTTGTTGTTTGCACTCAGTCTTGGCCAATCCCTCTCCCCTTGCCATACCTCCCATCCCACATGGCTTTTTTCCCATGCAGGCCCCAAGATCCCCTTCTTCTTTTTTGTCACTCCACCTCTGTTAGCTAGTGGGAAAGCTGGCTGGATCTGTCAACTTAACATATTCCTTTTGAGGATAAAAATGAAAAATGGAGTCGCATGTGTGCCACCTTGAGCTCATTTGCAGAACAGTGGGATGCAAACAAATGAATCACAACAGTAGCATGCCGTTCAACCACGGTGGTTCTCAGAATTGGGGGGGAGGGGAGAATCTGATCTAAGTTTTGCTCATTCCCCTTGAAATCCCTGTTCCTGTCACATCTGAGTCCTCCAGATTTGCTTCAAAATTCACTCTTAGGGACCAGTGTTCCCTCTAAGCTGAGTTAGTGTGAGCTAGCTCACAGTTTTTTAGCCTCCGGCTCACACATTTTTGTCTCGGCTCAGGAAGGATGGCTCCAGAGCCAACTAATTTACGCAGCAGCCAAATTGCTCGCTCACAATTTTAATGGCAGTAGCTCACAAAGTAGAATTTTTGCTCACAAGACTCCATAGCCTAGAGGGAACATTGTTAGGGACACACAAGTTGAGATGCAAGCTCAATTTGGAATAACTGAAATGGCTCTTTTGGTAACATACCTGAGAGTGTGATTAGGAGGCATTGCATTGGGACTGCTATTGATCCCCTCCCTAAGCCGGTACAAGTTCCGCTGGTAGAACTGGCTGCAGGGAGTCTATTAGCATTGCTCTTCGAAGACTACCCAAGGCGTTGATTGATTCTGATTTCGGTATATAAAGTCTTAATGGGTTTGGCGTCTCTCTATTAATGGACTCATTTTCTTTTTTCTTAAGCGTCACCACAGCATAGGAGATCAGTGCAGTCATTTTGATTTGGAATGCAAAAGAGCGCTTTATGAGCCAGATCATCAAGTTAGAGATGCTATCCATCCCGAATTCCTCATTTCGGGGTAGCTCTGCTAATAAGCACAACACTGAATGACGGTTTGTCCATATCTTATTCCGAAGGCAGAAGGATATGTCCAAACGTATTTCAATCAGCCTTGTTGCTTTCAAAGTCAAAAATACATGTCAGGGGAAACCATTTGTTCTTTAACGCACCAACCCACCCAAATCTTTGTTGGTCTACCCTCCCCCCAATTTCGTATTAGGTACATGAAAACTTGTTCACATAGAAACACATCAAAATAAGGGGAAGTATCCCATACACAATATTCTGAATTTTGTTTTTAAATACACAGAACTACCACTCCCAACTAAATATGACCATCGAATTACAAACAATATATATTTTAAAGTCCCCCCCCCCTTTGGTGTAGTTGTTAAGTGTGCGGACTCTAACCTGGGAGAACCGGGTTTGATTCCCCACTCCTCCACTTGCACCTGGCTGGATAACCTTGGGCAAGCCATAGTTCTGATAAGAGCTGTTCTTGAAAAAGAACAGTCTCTGTCAGAGCTCTCTCAGCCCTTCCTACCTCACAGGGTGTCTGTTGTGGGGAGGGGAAGGGAAAGGAGTTTGTAAGCCGCTCTGAGACATCTTTGGGTAGTGAAGGGCGGGGTATAAATCCAATCTCCTCCTCTTCTTCTTCTCTTTTTGCTGTCATGTTGCAACTGACTTACAGTGACCGCAGTTGGGTTTTCATGGCAAGAGACATTCAGAAGTGACTTGCTATTGCCTGACATCAGTACATACTGGCCACTCCTTGGAGATATTGAAGGGTGCCAAATTATACCCAGGATAGGTTATAGGAGGACTAAATCTCTTAAAGACATCATCGTTAGATCAGATATAAGGGAGGATATGCGGGTTAGGACTCAATCTGTAGGACATAGACGTTGTTTGAAATGTAAAGCCTGCAAGGTAATGTGGGAAAGTGACAATTTCATCTTAAATGACATAACTGTGTCCAAACCATCCAAAGCCTTTTATTGGCATATAAATAAAAAAAATACAGTAATCTGAATACACACAGAGTCAAATTAAAATTGCCGAGTAACATCACAGAGTATCGCCATAAAGAAAAACCTAATTCATCATATCATTTATCAGGCCGTAGGGCCATGGCACTGCAGAGAAACTTTGCTGTTATTTCAGTTATTTCTGTGTCTGTTTTATCGAGCAAGAGAAGAAGCTTAAAATCATCAGGGGACTCTAAAAAATGGCCGAATATGGGATATAGAAGATCCCGACGGGACGCCAAATAGAGAGGGCACTGGAAGAGAACATGGGCAACAGTTTCAACACAATCCTTCCTACAAGGACAGCATCTGCTAGGATAGGGAATCCCTTGGAATCTGCCAGATAAAATAGCTGAAGGAAGAGCATTAAATCTAGCCAAGGATATGGCTCTACGCAAATTAGGAGCTATGAGTTGATAGAGGTATACTGCTGGAAGATTTGCATTAGGAATAATCCCCAGATGTAAGGGAGAACAGGTT
>NW_015176533.1:173660-173810 GCF_001447785.1 Gekko japonicus | reverse complement strand
CATCTCCGTTTCAAAGCCGAAGAGCCAGTGCTGTCCGAAGACGTTTCCGTGGTCATGTGGCCGGCATGACTAAACACCAAGGCGCACGGAACACTGTTACCTTCCCACCGAAGTGGTACCTATTTATCTACATGCAATTTCTTGCTTTCG
>NW_015176533.1:161346-173189 GCF_001447785.1 Gekko japonicus | reverse complement strand
TAAAGAGTATCAGCTATCTGAAGAAGCATAATGTGAACGCGGCAGTGAAGCTAGATGTGTATAGCTGTACTCACATATGATGTGGAACTATTGCACTCCTGAAGTTTTTTATACAAAGGAATTGTGGACTCTAATTGTATTCTCCCTTTGTATCAAGTACTTTTTGTTCCTAGCTCTGTGTGTGTGTGTGTGTGTGTGTGTATATATATATATATATATATATATATGGGTTCTTTAACAAAGATTTCAAAATGTTTGAATTGTTTCATACAATATCATTTTTCTGCTGATGTTCGTAATTCATTCACGGAGTGTCTTTATATTTATACAGTCCCCTCCCGTGAGCTCTCATTTTTGATATACTACCTGGAGACTGGCAACCAATGTTCCCTCTAAGCTGTAGAATTTTGTGAGCAAAACGTCTACTTTGTGAGCTACTGGCATTAAAGTTGTGAGTGAGCAATTTGGCTACAGCATAAATTAGTTTGCTCTGGAGCCCTCCTTCCTGAGCCAAGACAAAAAAGGTTTGAGCTAGAGGCTAAAGAACTGTGAGCTAGCTCACACTAACTCAGCTTAGAGGGAACACTGCTGGCAACCCTAAAGAAAGCCAGGAATGACCCTCCTCTTTGGGGATGCAGCAAGTGGGCACAAGAAAACATAACGGTGGCCATAAGTGACACTCAAGGGATCGCTGGCTTACAGTGCAATCCTAACAACAAATATCAAGTACTTTTTGTTCCTAGCTCTGTATTATATATATTTCAAAATGTTTGAAAAATATATATATTTCAAAATGTTTGAAAAGATTTCAAAATGTTTGAATTTTTTCATACAATATCATTTTTCTGCTGATGCTCGTCATTCATTCACGGAGTGTCTTTATATTTATGCAGTCTCCTCCCGTGAGCTCTCATTTTTGATATACTACCTGGAGACTGGCAACCCTAAAGAAAGCCCTCCTTTTTGGGGATGCAGCAAGCGGGCACAAGAAAACATAACCGTGGCCATAAGTGACACTCTAGGGATTGTTGACTTACAGTGCAATCCTAACAACAAACGACTTGGAAACAAGCTGAATTGGTAACCTCTTATGTTTCTGTCTGGTGCCTGAATCTGGGGAGATACAAAACAGGCCTCACAGGCAGCGCAATGGAAAGAGTTACGCCACTGTCCTTCCCGTCCCATCTCCAAATTGAACCACGCTGCTGGTCATGCATGACGGATCAGTCCCAGATGGCTCTCTCCACCACACTGGCTTTTGCCCCTTGCACTGGCCAAGAGCTTTCCCTGTCGTCCTGGATAACATGTCAGCCTTGCCCTAGACACACCATGCGCAGTCATGCTTGCCCTACTGGGCTGCTCAGTTGTTCTAATGGCTACTCTGGCAGTCATGCATCCTTTTGTCCCAGAGTTCTACCAAATTAGCTTCAACCTGATCAGGTATTGATGGTTCTGGCCTGCCTGGTAGGCATTCTGTGCCACAGACATATTTCAACACCCCCCCCCAAAAAAAAAAAATCTGGGTTTTGTTCCAGAAAAATGAACACAATTTCCCCTTCACGGCTTAAACATTTCCAGAAATGTTTCAACAAATGAAATGCCATACCCAGTGAGAAAGATTGTTACGGCCAGTGTTCCCTCTAAGCTGAGCTAGTGTGAGCTAGCTCACAGTTTTTTTAGCCTCTGGCTCTGTTATGTATGTGGACTGCCTCCAGGGGTCTGCGGACAGGCCAGAGCTTGGATCCGAAAACAAAGGAAACTTTGGATCCTGGATTCCCCAGCCCCTACCAATAGCCACCTTGGTGGGACATTTAAACCCTCCAATGGGAGTGGGGGAGGGTTTGCTGGTGGATATGTACATAGTTGGCCCTATTGGCCGTTAGTCTTTGTCTGTGTGAAGTACAATAAACGTGTGCTACAGTATGTCGTTGTCCGAGTCCTCCATGCGGCGAACCCAGTACTTTTCAGGCTCACACATTTTTGTCTTAGCTCAGGAAGGATGGCTCCAGAGTCCAGAGCAAACTATTTTATGCAGTGGCCAAATCACCTGCTCACAACTTTAATGCCAGTAGCTCACAAAGTAGAATTTTTGCTCACAGGACTCCACAGCTTAGAGGGAACATTAGTTACAGCCTAATAAATTGATACTAGATTTCAAGAAAGGGGGGTTGCTCATTGAGGCAGCTGCGCTCTACTTGTGAGCACCCTTTTTCAAGGAACAAAGGAACCAGTGGGAAGCTAGCAGGAACATAATGCATAGTTGTGTTGTCTTCAAAGCTCTTACCCTTCCTTGAAATTGCAGTGCAGGCTATAAGTAGATAGAAGCGTTCGTGACCTGTTCCTCATCTTCTCGTTTAATTGTACAAATAATTAAAGTTAGTATGGCCATTGTTATGCCATAGTTACAATTAGACTTCTACGTTCCTCCCCCCCCTTTTCTTCTGCTAAAATAATATGGTTAATGACAGGACTATCTGTGATTTGCCAGATTAAAGGGTGTTAACTCTATCATTAAGCAAGCCTAAACGTCGTCCAAAGGGGAGGAGGAGGGAAGCACATCTTTTTTTGGTATTTATTTACAATGGTTCATTTCGGTCTGCGCGGCTTCCTTTTCAAAAGACAATGGAAGGTTTGCATGTCTTCCTGTTTCTGCATTGTACACACACAAAAAGTCTCCTTGGAATGTTTATTTTGCTTTAGAAATAAAAATATATGAAGTGCCGAAGGTGGGCGATGGCGATGTTGTACCTGACAATGGAGGGCGGCATTTTCTTTTGGATCAGGTCCCAGACGTCAGGGGATCTTGTAATGTGTCAAACACGAGGCAGCCAATCTCACGGTGGTGATGCTAATTAAAAAAAACGCCAAGCAATAAATTGCTATCAAACGCATGATACTTGATCTGGTGACAAATTCTTGAAAGATAATTTATTTTTTCTAATTAGCTGGCTCCAGATTTTTTTTTTTAAATTTAAAAATGCAAAACACGCTTTTCGGGAAGTGGGGGGGTGGAATGAAAGTTTACAGAGTTCTAATTTGATTTGCTGTCTCACAACATCTAATTATGTTGTGTATCTATTAATAAATTTGCATGGTATTACCGCTGAATCATCAGGCTTCTGACCTACTTATTAGGTAAAAACCTTATGCATTTTCAACAAATACTCTGACCCTGGCAGCATCCACTGGGCGTCTTCATACCACCTGACTGCATGACTCACTGAGGCCTGGCTGCTTGCTACTGTTCAACAAACAATATCCACCAAGGGAAGACCAGCTACAATTCACAACTATGTTCAAAACTATATATTATACTCATTGAAATATTTTTATTTATTTATTTAGGAACTCAAACCTCGTAAGGTAAGAGTCCCAGTCTTCAGTAGTCGGGTCGAAGCATTCGAATTTCTGGCTGTTCGCGGCCATCGTTATGCGCACAGGCGGAGCCACCAGAGCGGGTGGAGCCTGTGGCTGGCCGGCCTCGGCGATCTCCTCGTTGTCCGACATGGGGTTCGTTCTAGCGGGGCTGCCTACCCGCACTAGTATCCCATCCTCGTCGCCAATTGTTAAGTCGTGCGCTTAACAAAGAGTCGGAGAGTGATTTCAGCAAGAATGCGGTTTATTCTTCAGCTCAGTTACTTCTCCGTTACGGTACAACAATCGCCAGCCAGAACCCATCAAAGTATTTACACTGGCTTGTCGATATTTAAACACTCCCGGCTAATGTAGCCACACCCCCTGTACAGATAACAACCTATGAGGTTGAAGATACAATACCCAATCACAAGCGGTCCCACTTTGTATCGTGATTGGTAGACACTCTCTGGGCTAGGACTCCTATTGGTTACATTAGGATCCTAGCCCAGGCTGAAGCTTAACATTAAGTTCCAATGAGGCGATTCGCATGTCAGTATTTACATTCAAGTCAATACACAACAGTAGGAGCCACCACCGAAAACGCCCTGGCCCTAGTTGGGGCAAACTTAACCTCTCGGGGACCTGGTACTTCCAGGAGATGGTGGCTCCCCAATATAAAGAAGGGTTAGTGGTCACAACCCAATAGAGTATGTAAACATAAATCCAACAATTTGCTCATAGCAATTAAACATAGTTTAAACAAGAGACATATCCAAGGCCAACAGTAGGCTCTTCTGTGATTCCATACATGAGCAGTGTCCATGGACCTCTAAACAAAAAGTGACTGCAACAGAAGGCTCCCACGATGGAAAGAATAAAAGCCGAACGCCTCTCCCAGGTATAAATCAAGCGTTTCAATGATCTTCGACAGCGGCTGGTAAGATGGAACTGTGAAACAATCATAAATATACATAGAAAGACAAGATTGACTGCATGATGCATATATCAATTAAAAAAAAAACAATTCAACAGCAGCCACCCGATTTCAAGCCAGTGTGGTGCAGCAGTTAGAACTTCAGAGCAGAATATGGGAGAGACCTGGGATGAAATCATCAGCCTACCATGGAGGCTCACTAGGTGACCTTGGACCGGTCACATGCTCTCCATCTAACCTACCTCATAGGATTGTTGTGAGGATAAAAAGGAGGAGAGGACGATAATGCAGGCTGGTCTGGTCTCCAGTGTGGAGGAAGGTGGGAAGTACATGAAGTAAATAAATAATAACTTTAGAGGAAGATGGAAGGCAGATAAAAGTCAGATTGGTGAATGGTTGAGAAGGCGAGAATGAGGCAAAGAAAGGAGAGAGGAATGTAGTGGTTAGGGGCACGTACTCTAATCTGGGAGAACTGGGTTTGATTCCCCCACTCCACATGAAGCTGCTGGTGTGACTTTGGGTTCTCCTAAGAGCTCTCTCAGCTCCACCTGCCTCACAGGGAGAGGAAGGAGATTGTAAGCTGCCCTGAAACTCCTTTGAGTAGTGAAGGGTATGGTATAAATCCCATCCGTTCTTCTTCTATAAGAGTTGTGAGGAGGAGGGAATGGGAAAAGGGTGTGAGGAGGGGGATAGAGTGGAAAGTGACATGCCCCCCCCACACAAGTCTTTGAGGTTTCCCTAAAACATGCAAGTTGGTCTGGCCCAATGGCTAACACCCCACAACTGAGATCTTCACTTGAAAGATGATCTAAGGCCCTGGTCACATGAGCCAGATAACACGGGGGGGGGAGGCTTGGCTGTTTGCCCCGGAGCAAAATAAAGCACGGTAGCTTGATCAGACGGTCCCCCAAGTCTTCGCGCTTAGGCTGTTAGCTGGCGATCACATGGCGATGCTGGAGCGTGGCAAAGAAGCGGTGCGGCAAGCGTTTCGCGTTTCTGTGCGTTCACAGTTCCACGGAGCTTTCAGTTATGTGTTTGTGCGTATGCGCTTACGGAAAACATCCGGTGTGCGACGGGACCTGGATGGGTGCTGGATGCCATGGGATACTAATGCTTCCATGATCAGACGCCCACCCCTGCCCCACATTTTCCGGATACTAGGGCACTTTCCATGGTACTTTTTTACTGCACATCTTTGGCAGGACGCCACGGGCTGGCCACAGGTGCACTACGTTTCCCAGATGTTTCAGTGTGATCGTGCCCCGAAAATCTGCCTGACATTTGTGCCGTTAGCGCGGCAAATCCTCTGTGTGAACGGGGCCTGTATGTAGTTCTGTTACCTGGGAAGCATTTGTTCATTTCCCACCCCACCTTCCATCCACACACATTCGGGAATGATTGTGAACGTGTTACCCTTCCCCCAAAATAATAAAAAGCAACCACAAATGAGATCTAAATGATTATAAACGATCTCTTTTGTCACCCATTAGGTGGGTAACATGCGACTTTAATATATTTCAAACCGAGTGGCATAATTATTTCATGAAACCAATCTCCGTCGCTTATCTTACCCCCTAATTATCATGTATTAGTTTTACTAGTGATTATGGAGGAATTCGTTTATCCAAGCAAGAAATCAATAATTCAAACCAATAATTAAATTTCATGAGAAAGTTGCATATTAATAGGGACACCACGGTTAGTCACTCGCTGACTTTATTTAACATCTCTTCTTGGGTACAGAGCAACTGCTGGAAGAAAGTAAATCAAGGGAAGCAACTAAGAGAGTGCATCAGGGAAGTCTTAAGTTGAGATATTGGATGATGTTCAGTGTCAACCCACCCTCCAAAAAATGTGACAGAGATTTCCCAACAGGGCCAACCAGAGGAAGGCCCTGTGGCCTGGGCCTCAAGCTCAAAAATGGCCTCAAATTTAGGCACGTTGATTCTGCTAGGTTTATCATTTGTTTTTAGTATAGCTAGAAGCCTTAAAAGCTCATGGTGACCCATTCCTTTCTGGATGGCCGAGAAGGCCTGTGTTACAAGATAGTAACTTTCCCCCCCACCATAGAGAACAGTGGAGGGGATAGGGGCAACCTGTTTGAGGGCCCATAGAATTGGACCCCCTGGTCCAATGCTCTGGAAACTTGGTTGGTTTCTTGGGGAGAGACTCCAGCAGCTACCATGCGAATTTAGAGTCTCTCCCTCAATCCCCCTACTTTCCATCCCCCAGAATATACCCTATGTTTTTGCCATTGACTTCAATGGCCCGTAGGATATAATGGGGCTGAAATTGACATTCGGCTGGCCGAAAGACTCCCGAATCCGCTAGTACTGACGAAACTGACATGCGGGAGTCTTACTGCGAGCCAAAATTGATTCTGCCCGATTCGGCTGAATCCGAATAGGCCGATTTTTTTTTTGATTTTTTTTTGCACACCCCTAGCTTGGAATCATGGGACAAAAGTCATGTGGGAGTAGAATTGTAGTAAGGAAGGGAATTACATGAGATTGAGTTAAAAAAACTGACCGGATCCAGCCCTCTGTAAACTAGCCTGAATCCTGACATTCCACACAGCCAAGTCTGAAGACTTTCTTCAGTCTAGGATGGCTTCCCCAAGTGACTCTTCCACTTCCAATTAGAAGGCTCCCTAGGCTGAAGGAAGGCTTCACACTTGGCTTAGCAGTGTGGTACGAGGATACAGGCCACTAATAAAGCACAAACATGATGACGATATTTCCCAGTAGCTGTGCAAGCAAGTGCAACTATGGTGACAAGGGTGTGGAACTCATGCTTAGTGTAGCACACTGGTTAAGAGGCTGAATGTGGAACCAAGAAGTCTCCTAGTTAAATTTCAACAAGGCTATGCATTTTGTAGATCCGTGTTTCCCAACCCATGGACATGAAGGGAAAACCTGGTATCCCATTCCTTCTTAATGCTGATATAGGGCCAAGGAATAGATATATTGACGGAAAAACCTCTGGTAAGTGGAGCCACTTGAACGTTTCCTCTACTGTGGATTCTTCTTTCAAAGGCCCTCCCTCCCAGTTGTCCCTGGCCAGATTTGAAATCCAGAGCTGACCTTGGACAGGGGGAGATTAACCTTAGGGCATTTGCTAAAGACAATCAAACCAGCACACTTACTTACACCATAAGAGCCAACACAATGCAGTGGTTAAGAGAGGCAGACGTTAATCTGGAGAACCACATTTGGTTTCCCACTCCCCCACATGAAGCCTGCTGTAAGGACCCCACCCCCTCCTCCAGCCAAGAGCCCCTTGGTCAGTGGGACCCCCCCTCTTATTTTGGACTTAGCTGCTTCAGTAGGTGCCCCCTTTTGGAGCTGAAGTGCCAGGGAATCTGGAACGTGGGGAGTCTCAAAAAAGGGCGCAGCCATGAAAGACCAGGAAAGAAGTAAGGAAGTGCTGGTGTTACAAACAGATCAAGTGCAGTCTCCTCCAAATCAGGGCTCTCAGTGACAATAGGGCCGCAGTTACACGGACCTGTTACCGCGCTAGTTTTCCCGCAGTTCTTCTATCCGCAACATTTTATATTGCTTGGAGGTGGTCAGACAGTCCCTCTGTCTTCCACTTCACTCACGTGAAGTACTGATCACACAGCGCGCCGTCCCCATGGTGGCGTGGGTTTAAAAAACCTGTGCATGCGCTTGGGCGCACATACAAACTAAGAAGACCAAAATAAAAGCTAGCGCCTGTTTGCACATGCGCATAACTTAAACCGGAAACACAAAAGGGGGGGGAGGGTAGTACGGTCACGGCGGATTGCTGTCCAGATACCAAAACCGTGGGTACAAAGCACGAGATATCAGAAAACACCTGTTCCAACGGGTGTCAGAAAACACGGATAAAAAGAGCGGAAACCGCGGGACTCAGCCCGCTTCGGTGCGGGAGGCGGGTTTGCCAATATGAACAGCCCCGGGTCAGGGCTCTTTTTGTAGCAGGAACTCCTTTGCATATTAGGCCACACACCCCTAATGTAGCCAATCCTCCAAGAGCTTACAGAGCTCTTCTTACAGGGACTTCTGTAAGCGCTTGGAGGATTGGCTACATTAGGGGTGTGTGGCCTAATATGCAAAGGAGTTCCTGCTACAAAAAGAGCCCTGTAAGGAAACTTTGATGCGCGAGGGATCAGCAGTGAAGCCCGCACTAAATGTCCGTGTGATCTGACCCTAAGACTTCACTTCATTCTCAATAACAAAATACTTTCCAACACTGGGATATCCTGGCATATTCCAGAGGTGTCTGCCCAGCCCAAGGAGGTTGCTATTTCATAAGCCAATGCCTGGTTCATCTATTTCCCCCACTTTTTTTACTCAATCTAGAAGGGAACTCATGTCACTAATGTATGCTCCATCCTGTTCCAGGAGGTACCTTGACTCACCCAAACTTGTGTCGATGCAGATCTGGTTCACTTCAACCTAATTAAAGGCTGGCAGTTTGCAGCACTAGGGAGTCACATCAAAGAAGACCCGGAACAGACCGGGAGCGGCTTTGCCGCAGCATTTCCATTCACACTGCAGCAAAAGAAGTGGGAGGATCCCGTGGAGGAAGTGCAAGGGAGCATTCACACTGTTGACCCACCCCTGGCGGGCTGTTAGCGGCCGTTTCTGCACTCCGCTGCATGCGCCTATGAGCATGGGCACCTGCCACGGAAACAGCCAGCGCCTATTATCAACAACTGTGGGTTGTTCCCGCCTTAGCAGCGCTTGTGTTCACACGTCAGGGAACCGGAATCAACCCACTCTTCACACGGTTTGCTATCACTTCCAACTCGGGAGGGAAGCGGCACAAGACGGCTTGAGTACGGCTGGGGGACGCCGGACAGCTGTGCCTGTGTGAACCTGCCCCTTTAATCTGCTAGTGAAATGCTCCTGAAACGTTTGGCTGTCGGGCCAAACTGCCACTCTGAATGCGGCCAAAGAATGTTAATCAGGTCGCCTCACCCAGGCTCTTTGTGCCCATGCAGATTTGGTCCTCAGTAACGTAATCAAGGTAGTGCCAGCTTTCCCACTAAAACCTGAACACCCCTGCAACTGTGTTGCCGGCTCCTCTCCACACTTCAGGTCCAAGATTTGCAGGTTATATGTCCCTTCCCTAAAACATCCCAGTTTCCTCCCTCCTGCCTTTTTATAAGTGTGCCCTCTTGTTGGTGCGTGCATGTGTGCTTAGAGAATAAGTTCCCAAGTGGCATTGGAAAAGGTGCAGAAAATGCCGATTAAAATGATTGGGGTGGGTGGGTGCATGGTATGACACAGAATGTTGGGCTAGATGGGCCTTTGGCCTGATCCAACATGGCTTCTCTTATGTTCTTATGTGCCCAGTATATACATTTTTTCAACTTTTACTTCATTTTGTATGCAATAAAGTTATTTGTGTTCAAAATCACTTCCTCACTTTCTTCGTAAGTTTCTTGTGGGTTACCTCTACTGAGATCCACCCTGGTATACACAGTCCTACAAGGTCCTGCATTGTTCCCTTCTGAAACCCTTTTAAAGCTAATTTCCCCTTCTTTGGGTCCAGTTTGGCCCAGTCATAGTGTTCTCAGAACTCTCTCAGCTCCACCCACTTCCCAAGGTTGTGGAGAGAGGAAGGGAATGTGATTGTAAGATGTTTTGAGACTCCTTAAGGTAGAAAAATGGAGCTGCGGTGGCTCAAGTGGTTAAGACGCTGAACTGCAGGCTGTGGAAGGTCAGTAGTTCAGCAGTTCAAGACCCGGGTGCCGCAAGATGGGGTGAGCTCCTGTCTCTAGTTCCAGCTCCTGCCAACCTAGCAGTTCGAAAGCAAGACATTGCAAGTAGATAAATAGGGACCACTTCGGTGGGAAGGGAACAGCGTTCCGTGCGCCTTGGTGTTTAGTCATGCTGGCCACATGACCACGGAAACGTCTTCGGACAGCGCTGGCTCTTCGGCTTTGAAACGGAGATGAGCACCGCAACCCTAGAGTCGGATTCGACTGGTTTTCGAGCAAGGGAACCTTTACCCTTTTAAGGTAGAAAAAAGTGAGGTATAAAAACCTTATCCTCCTCCACCTTTACAATCCTTCCCTTCCGCATCACATCACCTTGACAAAGGTAACAACTAATTTGGCCCCAACTTGACAATGCTGGTTGAGTTTTCTCTTTTCCTAAAATTCTTAGACATTGGTTTTTGTTTCAGGTTTCCATCACACTGCATTCATGGTGTAAGGCAATGTTTACCATAACATGTCAGTCATTGTATGTATCTATGGAAATTTAACTAAAATGGCAGTATCAAAATTCTTTAGCATTATTCATTGAGGCACAAAGGGGGAAAAAAATTCATCTGAATTACTGGCATGAAGCTTCCAGTGCTTTAGGCTTTGGCATGGTAATTTAGAACTTAGGTACAATTCTCTTTGTGTTATATTGAAATGCTAAGAGCCGTCTGCCTTATTGTATGAAGACAAAAGGCACAGCGGCACCTTTGAGACTAACTAGTCTTCATACAACTGAATCTACAAAGCTGATGTAGAGCAAACAGCAGTTGTATTCTTTTATTCAGGCTCTCAAAACTGTTCTGTCACTTTTGTCTAGGAAAGGAGATGAAAACTGCCCGCAGGAAGAGCAGACATAGGTTCACGACGGTCATCCATAGAGGAAACAATGTGGAAGCATCGGGGGCCACTCGGGCCAGGGGTGCAAAAGGAAACTCAAAGTGATGAATATAATGGTCAGTTACAGGAGGTTTTCTTTTCAATTTGGGAATACCTAAACATTATTTCAAGGTAGCAAATGAAAAGCCAGATAATATCAGTAAAGCATTTTCAGCAATTGAAAATTGTTGGTGTGGGAGGCGGGGGGGGGATGAGATCTGTTTGGAACCGGCTGTTTCAAGGTAGCAAATGAAAAGCCAGATAATGTCAGTAAAGCATTTTCAGCAATTGACAATTGTTGGTGTGGGAGGCTGGGAGGGGGGAAGAGATCTGTTTGGAACCGGCTTATATGCCAGCAGTAGCCAGCAAGTCTTTTTGGGAATATTTTTGAACCCTTCACCTCTGTTGATTCAGCCGGAACATTCTTGCGTAGATCTTGTTTCTCCCTTGTATAACTCAAGCCCATGGGTCTTCATTTCCATGCTGTTCTCTGTTTTCTCTTATTAAACTTTCCCCATATTAATTTTCAAAACTATTTGTTTCTCAGAAGGAGAGCATTATACACGTCTGACTGGATCTTGTGTGGTTACAGTGGTGAAAAAGTTTTTTTTTTTTTTTTGTCCAGTGCAAAGAGAAACAAATCGCCAGGAGTAGGTGGGGTATCCATAGAGTTATTCCAAGCCACAGAGATGGAGTCCATCAAAATCTGAACAAGAAGATGTCACACAAATAAGTGTTAAAGATGTGTCACTGGTGACCAAGGTCAAGACAATTGATGCTGTAGTATCCTCCATTACTATGTGTGGGTGTGAAAGGTGGACAATGAAGAAAGCTGGCAGGTGTTGGAGAAGAGTTTTATGGATACCATGGACAAGGAAGGAAGGAAGGAAGGAAGGAAGGAAGGAAGGAAGGAAGGAA
>NW_015176533.1:154116-160778 GCF_001447785.1 Gekko japonicus | reverse complement strand
AGGAAGGAAGGAAGAAAGAAAGAAAGAAAGAAAGAAAGAAAGAAAGAAAGAAAGAAAGAAAGAAAGAAAAAGAAAGAAAGGTGATTTTCTAGGTCAGTGGTGGTGAACCTATGGCACGGGTGCCAGAGGTGGCACTCAGAGCCCTCTCTGTGGGCACACGTGCCATCGCCCCAGCCAGGCCCAGACCATCATTAAAGTGTCAAATTCTCCGCCAAATAATTTTAAGTAAATGAAAGCATTTGAGATTGCTTTCCTTACTTTGTTTGGATCATCTTAAGTTAATGTATGAGTTGTTTTTTCTAAAGTAAAACATCAGTATTCAGGTTAAATTGCCGTGTTGGCACTTTGCAATAAATAAGTGGGTTTTGGGTCGCAGTTTGGGCACTCGGTCTCTAAAAGGTTCGCCATCACTGTTCTAGGTCAAATCAAGCCTAACTTCCCCTGGAAAGCAAAGTGATCAAAATGGGGCTATCCTACTTTGGTCACACTATGAGAAGGCCAGACTCACTGGGAAAGACCAAAATGCTGGGGAAAGCTGAAAGCATCAGGGAGGGAGACCCAACACGACAAGGATTTGCTCAGTGAAGGAAGCTACGGCTCTCCATTTGCAAGACCTGAGCAAGACTGTCAATGATAGGATGTATTGAAGGTCATTAATCCATAGGGCTGCCAAAGGTTGCAATCACACGCAGAATTAGCTGCACCATAGGCACGAATGCCGGGCAGATTTTAAGAGCGCGATCACACGCCAGACTCACTGGGAAAGACCAGAACGCTGGGGAAAGCTGAAGGCATCAGGGAGGGAGACCCAACATGAGATGGATTGGCTCAGTGAAGGAAGCTACGGCTCTCCGTTTGCAAGACCTGAGCAAGGCTGTCAATGATAGGATGTACTGAAGGTCATTAATCCATAGGGTTGCCATAGGTCGCAATCACACACAGAATTAGCCGCACCATAGGCGCGAATGCCGGGCAGATTTTAAGAGCGTGATCACTCGAGAACATCTGCCAAGCGTCCTGCACCCGTCGGCAACCCGTTTTGCTCTGCCGCAGAAGTGGGGTAAAAAGGCACTAGAGAAAGTCTGGTAGCAAACGGGTTGCCACGGGCCAGGAACGGACTTTCCCCTGTGTGATCACTCCAGCGCCCTCCCTTGGTGTCAGGATGGTCTGATCAGGCCATCCCGACTCCACACCGTTGTAGTGCAAATGCGGGTCAAATTCCTGCGGAGCAAAGAGCCTCGCTCCCCCCCTGCGTTATGCCGCGTGTGTGACTGCAACCATAGGACAGAAGTGACTTGCCAGCACACACAAGGAGCTGTTCCTCTCTCACCGCAAGTAGGGGAATGTGCCTCCCCTAGTGGAATGGATCTGTAGGAGCCAGCCCTGTACACAGATTGCGTGTGGTCAAATTCCTGCGGAGCAAATAGCCTCGCCCCCCCTGAGTTATGTCGCGTGTGTGACTGCAACCATAGGACAGAAGTGACTTGCCAGCACACACAAGGAGCTGTTCCTCTCTCACTGCCGGTAGGGGAATGTGTTGGTGGGAATGTGCCTCCTCTAGCATAATAGATCTGTAGGAGCCAGCCCTGTACACAGATTGCATGTATGAAGGATGCACATTATACTTACACATATCATATAAAAAGTCATCAAGAAATCTGCAAAACAGCACGCAGACCAAAGCATTAGTACTAACAATGATAACTAGCATGGGAAGAACATGGTTAACACCTGTCTTTTCACAACACTTACATGTGCTCCACCTTAAAACTCCAGACACAAATGCTCACCAGGAAGTACAATTCCTCCAGCTGGGGATTCAAGGATCAAACATCCCAGACTCCCATTTCTAACTCCCAGTAGGGAAGTAGGGTAGAGTTTTGTCTGCTGGCAGGGCCGGCTCACTCACTAGGCAAACTAGGCGATCGCCTAGAGCGGGACGGCCCTTAGGGGCACCAAACTGCACCCGGCCCCGTACTCTGGGAGTTTCTTGATTATTTGTGTTTTTCATTCTTCCTAAAATGCATTTATTTTTGCAAATTGGTGGGCGCAGGGAGGGGCAGAAGGGTTCCTCGTCTAGGGTGCAAAATAAGCTGGAGCCGGCCCTGTCTGCTGGCTACAGTTGCGTGACTCTGGTCATCCTAGGTAGGATCTGACTACAATAATGTAGGCCACTTGTAAAACCGCTCTGAGACCCAGTAGGGGTCATGAGTGGTATAGAAGTCACATGTAAATAAAATAAATAAAATAAATAAATATCCACATGGGTTTCCCACTGCTATTGGGAGGTGGTTTGGTCCTTCTGCTTTGCTACCACATCATGGCGCATGAATGGAACTCCCAGGGCTCCTCCAGCATTTTGGCAGTCTTTCTGACCCTGCTTTGCTGCGATGTTTGGGGAAGGATCCAAGTACAGCCGGAATGGCTGCCGTGTGGGTGGGAAAGTTCAGCTTTTCCTTCTCACATGGCAGCCATTTTCCCTGTCCCTGCCTCAGGCATCCCCTTCCCCCATTGCTGGGGGGGGAGGGCTTTTTTAAATCATCAATTTCATATTGTTATATCAATACAGTGTTATATCTATAAGGGCTCTTTTTGTAGCAGGAGTTCCTTTGCATATTAGGTGACATACCCCAAATGTAGCCAATCCTCCAAGAGCTTATAGTAGCCCCTGTAAGAAGAGCTCCGTAAGCTCTTGGAGGATTGGCTACGTTAGGGGTGTGTCACCTAATATGCAAAAGAGTTCCTGCTAAAAAATAGCCCAGACTGTAACAGGTTCTGTGAATGCCCACGCTTCATTTTTGAAAAGTCTCTAATTCCTTCCTTTGAGGAGATATAAGAACATAAGAGATGCCAATGTTGGATCAGGCCAAAGGCCCATCCAGTCCAACACTCTGTGTCACACAGTGGCCAGAAATACCAGTGCCATCAGGAGGTCCACCAGTGGGGCCAGGACATTAGAAGCCCTCCCACTGTTGACCCCCCAAGCACCAAGATGACAGAGCATCACTTGCCCCAGAGTCCCTATCTATATCTTGTGGCTAATGCTGTCCAAAATTGGAACGTGTCCAATTTTATGATCACTTGAACAGGGTGCCCTCTTCTGTTCCCCATGATTTCCAGGGTGGGGACCTTGCAAGCGGCTTCCTGAGCAAACCCCCTCCCATGCCTGCAAGTAGCAACAGAAAGCCAACAGAACCATTACAGAACCCAGCAACCCCAGTAGAACTACAAGTCAACACCGCGCAACCCCAGTAGAACTACAAGTCAACACCCCAACCTAACAGAACTAAAATCAAACCAGATAATCTCTGCAACAGAAACTCAAGGGGGGCATTTCTGCAAGCTCAGTAGAACCAATTGCAATGTGCAGAATGCCCAGCAGAACCAGTGCCACTGTGGCAATGCAAACCCAAGAGGACTGATGTCAACCCATAGAATCACAACAAATACAGGCAAGGGGTTTTTTTTGCAAGTTCTGCACAAAAAAACAAAGAAAGGGACACAAAGCAACCTTGGCAAAGAAGAAGAAAAATCTTTTGAAACTGAGAAGACAAATTTGAAATTGACAAAAGCAGCTGGGAAGCCCATAGAAACCGGAGACACAGAAAAAAAAGGGGGGGGAGAGAAAAGGAAAGAGAAAACATTCTCAATCTTCCCAGTAAAGCTAAAATATTTCTGGGGGGTTTGGGACCACGTTTTTGGTTTTCTGAAAAATTCCTGTATGTATTTGGGATGCCGGATATATCCGAAAAATTCTAATAAGGCATTTTTCAGGTATATTTTTGGCTTGGCTGTATCTGAATTCACACCCCTAGTTATTACTGATTTTGTTGTATTTGAATTGTTGATGACTTATTCCTATAGAAATAAGTGGAATGAATGAATTCACTGATCAAGTTAAGGCTGCCTGCAAACACATAGCCCTGCTTACCTGAAACACTCCCTCTCTTACCATAGTTGGACTGTCTACCATTCCCCACCCCCCTTGTTCAGTCAATTTGCATATCTGAGCTTTCCTCTATGCCCTTTCAGTTTCCAAGCCTGGAAGAAAATAATGTTTTATCTTTATACTCTGTACATTCTCATACAAAAGGGGGCAGAATCTTTCTCCAAAATGCACTTTTACCCAGGGCCACCAACAGAGGGGAATGGGGGGGGACAAAATAGCCAGAGGCCCCTTGAAGCCAGCATCATGCTGCATTCAGCTGAATGTCTTTTGAATTTATTTTAATGCAATTTTGGCTGCAGCCACTAGGGGCACAGGGAAGTCTGAGCACAGTGAAAAGGTACTCTATGGGCTAGGCTTGCCTTTCTCCAAGACTGAAGCAAACTTGCCTAACAGATCATACTAAACCCATCAGCTAATCCAGCAATGCCGCAAGACAAGCAACCCCGGTAGATGGCCGCTACACTATCTGTCAGCAGACAGCCTGCTAACTAAGGTCATTTTCTATAATAGTCTAGCCTTTCTCTCTTCCTTTCTTTGCACCCAGCTCTTGCAAAACTGTAGTTGCAGCAAGCTCAGACATCCTTTCCCTCTCCTTTCCTTATTTCTCTCCCTCTTTTCCACACTTTTCACATCCGTTTCTATCTTCCTCCACCTACATTTTCCCTTCCCCCACCCCTTTTATTTTCACTTCTTGTTCTCAAATTCTAATCCCTACCCTGCTTGGCAACACAATGTATTTAGGAGTAGTATAGTGGCAAAAAAAATGTTAATATTATGAACAGAAGTGGTGAGAATTAATATTTCCCCATGATCAAACAAAGTAATAAAAGGATATTTCCTCCCTCCTCCAGCCTTTACATGTACGATAATGGGACATTAATCTGTTTTAGTGGAAAAGAAGTTACAACTCCCAGTTCAGGCACTGGGTTGTTAATCATTATTATGTTGGGGGAAGATCTAATAGCCCTTTGTAAAGGCGACTTCATTATATATGACAAACGTTGTAATCTTTTTAATATCATTAAGTATTAGATTTATAACAAATAACATGCCCAGTCTTTCTCCCCAATGGGGACCCAAAGCGTCATTGTTCTTCTGTCTTCCATTTCATCCTTACAAAAGCCTCGTGAGGTGTTGGAATATGCAAGGTCTCTAGTGCAGCCTTATGAAGAAGAGCTGAAGTTCATCCTACAGGGGTGACAGCTGAAGGACTTGCAGTTAGCATAGCTAGACTGGAGGTTAAGACACTCAGAGGTTAAGACACTGAGCTGCAAACCGGAAGGGTCTGTCGTTCAGCAGTTCGAGACCCCGGTGCCACGTGACTGCCAAACTAGCAGTTTGAAAGCAAGAAATTGCAAGTAGATTCATAGGTACTGCTTCGGTGGGAAGGTGACAGCGTTCCGTGTGCCTTGTTCCTTTTGTTATGATATTTGGTTTGGATCAGGGTCATATTGGGGGCGGGCAGATGGAATCTTTTCCCACGGGCCTATAGTGGGTCTTGGCCACCCGTTTACCTAGCAGGGCCACCCTTGTCTTCTGAGCATCTTGGGCTCCCGATAATGTATGATACGTGTTGTGTTTCTCTTCGCCTTTGGATAATTTGCTGCCAAGATACTTGGACCCCCATTGGGCCTATATTGATTACTAGATGGAATCTTCTTTCATAAGAACATAAGAACATAAGAGAAGACAATGTTGGATCAGGCCAAAGGCCCATCCAGCCCAACACTCTGTGTCCCACAGTGGCCAGAAATACCAGTGCCATAAGGAGGTCCACCAGTGGGGCCAGGACACTAGAAGCTCTCCCACTGTTGACCCCCCCAAGCACCAAGATGACAGAGCATCACTTGCCCCAGAGTCCCTATCTATACCTTGTGGCTAATAGCCACTGATGGACCTCTGCTCCTTGTTCATTCTCTTGTATTATGGTTGTTGTTGTTGTTGTTGTTTTCCTCCTTTCCTTCATGTGTAGAGAAACATGTACAGGATCTGGATACCAGGAGAAACTACTGTCATCATGGGTGTCTCCTATTTATTATTGCCAATGATTGCTTGACATTATGTAGTTGGCTTAAGGTTTTGCTCATGCCCTAGTTGCAGGTATTGCTGTTATTCCCCTTAATCATTCCCCTAGGTTTAAGAGCCCTGTTTCCCGGGGACTTCTAACAACAGCCTGAGCTTACTGCCTAAGATGATCTAAGAAGACCAAGGATCTGACTGCGAGTTGAGATCTGCTGTGAAATCATAGATACTAGCACTTTATTGTGTTTTATGGTTTTAGCATTGTTTAATTGTATTACAGAAGAAGACAAAGAGTTTGGATTCATACCCCACCCTTCACTACCCAAAGGTGTCTCAGAGGGGCTTACAAACTCCTTTCCCTTCCCCTCCCAACAACAGACACCCTGTGAGGTGGGTGGGGCTGAGAGAACTCTGACACAAACTGCTCTTTTTCAAGGACAGCCCTTATCAGAACTATGGCTTTCCCAAGGTGATTCAGCCAGGTGCAAGTGGAGGAGTGGGGAATCAAACCCGGTTCTCCCAGATTAGAGTCCGCGCACTTAACTATTACACCAAACTGGCTCTGATTAACCAATGTTGCCTAATTTTAATCTATATTGTAGTTCTTATGCTATTTTATGTAAGCCTCCCTGAGCTGGCTCTGGCTAGGAGGGTGAGGTAGAAATGTTAACAACAACAACAACAACAACAA
>NW_015176533.1:127692-154013 GCF_001447785.1 Gekko japonicus | reverse complement strand
AAAGGAGTTCCTCCTACAAAAAGAGCCATAACAACAACAACAATAAATTATTTCTGATTTTTGTTCTATCTGGATCTTGGTGTTCCTTCTAAGTTTGCAATGGCACATGATTACTTTGTCACAGATTGCTTAGCACTGTAGCCCTAGACTGGAGGCATTTTTTTTTGAAGCTGGATTTTAGAGCAAGCAATTCCCCAATCTTGGGCTAGATGATTTCGCCATCACAGGGAGATTTTTGTTATCACATGGCATATTTGTGCATTTAAAAAAGTTACTGCATGCATTCGGGTTGCCATCCTTCAGGCATGGAGTGGAGTTCTCCCAAATTGTGATTGATTGCCAGACAACAAAAATCAGTGCTCCTTGTTGGAGATGGTAGTTTTAGGCAGTAAACTCTTTGGAATCATATCCCTGTTGAGTTCCCTCCTTTTCCCAGACTCTGTCTTCCACAGGCTCTGCCCAGAAATCTCCAGGCATTGTCCTTGCCAGAGTTCACCACTCTAGGTGGGATGAGTTGTTAGCTTGTCCCCTCAGGAACCCCCCTCAATAATTCCATCATGATCTCACCCAATGTTTTTAGCTTGTGGTAATTATGCTCCCAGGAAATGAGGTTTTAGTCTGTTCCAGGTGTCCCCATGGGAACCATGGCACCTGCCAATTCCTTCCCTAGCACCCACCAAGTGTTTTTTTAGAATGTGGACAGAGCCAGGTACCATTTTGTGGCAGCCATTTTGTGGCTGTGCCCACCGTGTTATGTCAGAATTCCAATGGTGACTGCTGGCTCAGAATGTTTGGGGACCTCTGGTCTATTCCACCATTAAGATCTGTTTCCAAACCATCTGAAGAACAGTGACCATCTAAACAACTGGGCCTGTGGTTTTTGTTGAAAATGCTAGAGCTTATACAACTGCCTGTATAAGGCAAGCAATGGTTTCTGGAAGATGGATAAGAACATAAGAAGAGCCCTTGTTAGAGAATAGGCCTGATATTTGGTTTATGGACTACTTATTGCTACACACAATGGACTGTGCACACACACACAGGCTCAGAAAGCTGTACACTTTAAGTCACCCGTTGTGATACTACACATAGAAGGTGCCTGCACATACCTTACATGTAAATAAGGTTTCAGCTACAGTTACCCAGCCTGGTGAAGAAGCACAAACCTCCATCATTGTGAGCAGTGAAAACAACAACCTTGAGAAGAGACAGCCCCCATTGCAGAACTGTTTGTAGTCACGTACTTGCTTTGTTCCTGAGATGGTATTTCCTGCCAAATGGACATTTGGTTATCAATGGAATGGCCAGCTTCAACAGCACTAAAATGGAGCATCCTGACACCTAGGTTTCACACCTGTCCAGATGCCATACTCTGAGTAAGGTTTTAGGTTACAATATTGGACACCCCTAGTAGGTAACCTCCCCTCCCCACATGCAACCAATACGATTGTTTTTGGGACGGACTAATAGGTAGCTGGGCCAAGAGGTTGTTGCCTCTACTTTGATCTCTGGATCTGCAGTCAAGAGACCCCCACACAGTCTGGCTAGTTCTGGTAGTGTGGATCCCTTTTATTTTCCATTTCTTCCCATCCATTCTTCATTGGAACAACCAAGCTGTAAGACAGATAAGTATCGCCCACCATCACCCCTACCTGCTAATGCAAATGGGCTTATTTCCATCACTAATTACTAGGAACTTGATTGAATCTGTGAGTGCATCAGTATTGTTTGTATGAGATATACTTTTAGGTAAAAGACATCTATTTTAACCACAACCACCTTGAATCCTTTACTGGTAACCCTTGGTGGGAACAGGACCTTGGTATAAATGGGCAAGAACCCATTTATGAATTGCTAATTGCTGTACATAAAGCAATTCGGCTAACACCCTGCTGGATCAGACCAATAGTCCATCTAGTCCAGCATCCTGTTTCACACAGAGGCCAACCAGTCCCTCTGGATGGCCAACAACAGGGCATAAGGGCTAAGGCCTTCCCCTGATGTTGCCTCCTGGCTCTGAGATTCAGAGGTTCAGTGCCTCTGAATGTAGAGGTTCCCCTCAGTCACCATGGCTAATAGCCATTCATAGACTTGTCCTCCATGAATCTATTTAATCCCCTTTTAAAACTGTTTATTCCTGTGGCAGTCAATTCTACATTTCAATCACTCTGTGTAAAGTAGTATTTTCTTTCGTCCTCTTGTCCACCCAGAACCTACTGCCCATCGGCTTCACTGAATGCCCTCGAGTTTTAGTCTTTTGGAAGAGGGAGAAAAAGTTTCTCTTTGTCAGCTCTCTCCACCCCACGTATAATTCCTCTGGAGTTCTGGCAAAGTTTTTAAATAATCCTTTGCACCACACAGTGCAGATTAACATTTGCAACAATCAGGATTTGTGGAAAGTCGCCTCGCCAGGTTTTACATCACTGTCTAAAATGTGATAAATGCATCATCTGCACCACATTTAGGCGTTGGAGTGAAAGGAGGCAGAAGGAAGGCAGCTTCTTTCTGATCAGGCTATTTTAGTGGCTCAAATCGGAAAGTGGACCAGACTCGCATTGGCACATTTCTAGGTTACAGATGTCTCCTGTTAACACATGGTAATACTCAAGTGGGCGGAAGTATTCTGCTCTTTCAAGTTTCACACTGAATTTTTTTGCTATTTGAGCTTGAACCTGTTTTCGGCAGCTGGCCTATCAGAATAATTGATGGGAATGAGGTTTGTGTGAGAGAAATATGAATGGCGGGAGATCCTTCCACAAACCTTCGGGGGTCCCAGTTTAGCTTTCGTATCCAGCAAGAATATTATTCTTGTAATTAAGGTTTAAATACCTAATCCTTGAAGGCTCAGCGCACAGGGAGCTGTCAGGCCACTAATCATACCTTCAGAAGCGCCGCTCCCTTTCTTTATTGTGCCACTATTTTGTCAGCCGTGGCAATTTATGTTTATGTTCTAATATTATGTACACAAAGGCAATTTTAACCAAGTAATAATACTTCGGGTGACAAAAATATTGTTTCCCTATTTAATGTTTATTAACAGTTGAAGAAAATGCATAATTCCAGAGCCTTGTTAGTAATACAGAATGACTGGCATCAACACATATACAGAATAATTTGCTGTTGGTGGTCTGTCAGGTAGCTGCCATGCTTTCTTTGTTTACCTTCATCCCTGACCCTTGTGCATGCACGCATGCTTGCTTTGCTTCCATTGATAACTTAAGGGAGGCTCGCTTTCATCTGTGAGAACTGGCTCAGCCAGATAGCGCTATCAGCGTAACCTTGATGAGAAGGGAGGGCTTGAATTCCACTATCGGTGTGAATATTTCTGCTCTCAGGGGGTGGGGAGAGTCTCCCGTTTATGATGTGCTTGAAGTTCATTTGCTTAGCTAGTTGAAGCATCAGAGTATATGTAGCGAGTCCCTTGCACTAATCGTTACTCCTAACCATGTACCTGTAGCACTTGGCAACAGACCAGTATTCCAATAAAGCATGACTTTTCCTGAAGAGTGTGTTTGGACTTGCTTGCCGTTGATCCTGACATGGTCAAATTACCACTGACTTATGGTGACCTGGCAGGGGTTTTCAAGGCATGGATGACATTGGGCAAGCCATAGTTCTGTCAGAGCTGTCCTTGAAAAAGAGCAGTTTGTGTCAGAGCTCTCTCAGCCCCACCTACCTCACAGGGTGTCTGTTGTGGGGAGGGGAAGGGGAAGGAGTCTGTAAGCCGCTCTGAGACTCCAAGTGAAGGGTGGAGTATAAATCCAATCTCCTGCTCCTCCTCCTCCAATTTCTCTTCACACTGCACAACTTTGTGAAGTGGGTTAGGCTGGGCCAGTGGCTGGCTCAAGGTCACCCAGTGAGCTCCCGTGCCAAAGTGGAAGGTTCCAATCCAGGTCTGGTGCATAGTCGGACTATCTAACCACTATCCACACTGCCTCTTATAGGAATGTTGTGAGGACAAAAGAGGGAGAGAACCGCCACCTTGCCCTTCTTGAAGGAAGGGTAGGGTAAAAACAGATAAACTGGTGTCATTTTTTTTTAAGATAGGAGACATCTTGTATATATATTTTTCCATACCTTCATGTGCAATGGCCAGTATCTTGAGAAGTTAGGCATGCCAGCCTCCAGGTGGAGAAAATAGATGCTTTGGAGGATGGCCTCCATGGAACTGTACCCCACCAAGTTCTCTTTTCTCCCCTGACTCCATCCCCAAATCTCCAGGAGTTTCCTAACCTGGATCTAGCAACCCTCCCCACCCATTCCTGCCAGTGACCAGAGGGATTTGGCAACCCTATGAGAGAAGTTTATAGGGGAGCGGTGGCACAGTGGGTATATCCCACTGTCTTAACATCTGAACTGTGTTGGTTCAAGCCCCGCGCTGGTGTGAGCAGCCAGCCTGTTGTCCCCAGCTCATCGTTCACCCAGCGATTCGAAAGCTTCGGCGAGTAGATAAAATGGGAACCACACCTTAGAGAGAGTGGGCACGCCAATCTCCCTTGTGGGAGAGTGTTAGCTGACGGTCGGACATCCTGGTCGAGGCTTGGAAGGTGAAACAGCTTCTGGGCTATGAAAGAGTCCCTGCAATGGATGTTCCGGCCAGGCGGTGGCAGTGTGGCGATTGACATACGGGTCCTGAAGCCTGGCCAACAAGCAGCCCTGCGGAAAATGACGGAGCCAAGCCAGAAAGACATCTATACCGAGCAGTGACGCCGCGTGCAATTAAAAATGAATATATGTTGTCTTCCCTATCCCTTACAAACATTGTTAGTCCCCTGTTTATACTGAGTAACTGTACATCGCTTTGAGCCCACTGGGGAAAGCGATTATTAAATGGAAAGTATTATTATTATTATTATTATTATTATTATTATTTTTCTTCTGTTCATGCACAGAGGCCTTGCAGTTCTCCTGAAAGGGCAGGGTACTTCCTCATACCTGAGGGCAAAGGCACACACCCATCCAGGGTGTGTGGGGCTTCTGTGGATCCACCCTGACATCATTTTTGCCATCCGGCATAGTGGTATCCTGCTTAATCCTAGCAACAGTCGGACGTGATTTAGTCATCCAAATGCTGCCCTAATGGGAAGGAGCAATAAGAGTTCTTCTGATTCATATCTCAAAATTGCTTCAAGCTGTCATGGGTGACTTGGTGAAGGAAAGGCAGGGGATATATACCAATAAATATCGGCTCGTGTTATCAGACATCCTGTTACAGTTCCCATCGCCCCCACCGCTTCATCAAGAAAATGATATAATTCATCTCCTCTTGGATACATATCTGAAGGAACTACTGGCAGTTTTAACAGCAATCTCTCAATGTATCACACACACTTTCATTGCTCATCTTTCATGCCGCCAAACGATACTTGCGACTATAAGCATGTTGTGCTGTAAACTTTTGAAAAACTGCTACGGGAAATCTGTCTTCTGTTCTCCTCATCTCGTCTGAAAACGGGTGGGGGGAAGGGGAGGATGTCTTTCAAGGAAAACCTGCAGGATGTTTTCATTGGGGGGAAAAATTGGCAATGAAATCTAAAAATAAAGAAACTGAATGCTTTATATTTTGATGGCGCCATATGTTTATTCACCTGGAGTCCCCCCAGCAGAGATATTTGCTTGGTATTCAGCTTTATAAACTGCCTTCACTAGATTGCTTTTGCTTAATCTGAGCCGCATTCTTTATACAATGTTAAGCCGGAGGCTTTTCCTGGGGCTTGAATGTTGACTTAGGAGAACTGATAGCACAAAGCATTGCTATTAGCTGCCTGGATCTGTTCAGTAATTCCTTTGATGGAGGGAAGAAAAAGCCACATGCTGCTTTTGGGTTCCTGTTTTCCTAAATTGGTTGAGACTGCCTACTTTGTTGCATCAAGTCTAGCAAGAGGATTGTCTAAAGCATTTTACCTTGTGCCTGGGGCTATTTCCACATGGGGGCACAAACAGGAGATGACGGCAACGGTGTCCCCATCCACACTGTGCGTGCTGCGGCCACTGCCCCCCCCACCGTTCCTCTTTCATGCTGCTGCTGCAGTCTGATAACCCCAATAAGCTATGCTTAGGGTTGTCAACTCCAGCCTGGGAAATTCCTGGTGATTTGGGGGTGGTGCCTGTGGGAGGGTGGAATATGGGGAGGTATTTCACCACAGACCAGCGGTTCCCACCCTTTTCAATATGATGGTGACCCACAATTCCAAATCTACCTGAAGTAGAAGAAGAGATCGGATATATAACCCACCCTTCACTCAAAATCTCAGAGCGGCTTACAATCTCCTTCCCCTTCCCCTCCCCACAACAGACACCCTGTGAGCAATGCTCCCTCTAAGCTGTGGAGTCTTGTGAGCAAAAATTCAACTTTGTGAGCTACTGGAACTAAAGTTGTGAGCGAGTGATTTGGCTGCTGCATAAATTAGTTTGCTCTGGAGCCCTCCTTCCTGAGCTAAGACAACAATGTGTGAGCCGGAGGCTAAAAAACTGTGAGCTGGCTCGCACTAACTCAGCTTAGAGGGAACACTGCCTGTGAGGTAGGTGGGTCTGAGAGAGCTCCTTCAAGGACTGCTCTGGAGAGAACAGCTCTGAGAGAACTTGTCAATGACCCAAGGTCACAGCAGCAGAAGCATATGGAGGAGTGGGGAATCAAACCCAGTTCTCCCAGAATAGAGTCAGGGCACTTCACCACTACACCAAACTGGCCATCCAAGGCTGACCCAAGTTTTTTTTGTTTGTTTTTTTGGAGGGGGGACCTAGGCAAATGATGAGCTTGTGTTTCATCTAGTTCAGCATTCTATTTTCTATAATGGCTAATCAAGCATTTTTAAGAAACAAACGAATGCCACACAAAGGGGGTGGCTGCCCCCACTATGAGTCCTAAGCAGGTAACATTCCCAACGTGCACAGTCTTTGCATGTGAGGTTACATTCCCGGCTTTGATCACCCTCTCCTTCTCCATTACCACTCTAACCCCCCCTAAGAGTCTAAGAAACTCACTCTAGTAACCATCAGGACATGTTTTGCACCATCAACATGTATATTCAGTGAATGAAAAAATATATATAAACCAACTAATGGATTACACAATTTCCAGGGTCAGATCTTGGTTTCTGAAATATGAAAGAGAGCAATGGTAAAAGCAGAGGACACCATTAGGAAGGGCTGACCTACAACCCACTGCCAGAGCCTTTGCAACCCACTTTTAGGCCCTGACTAGTGCTCCCTCTAAGCTGAGTTACTCTGAGCTAGCTCACAGCTTTTAGCCTCTGGCTCACACATTTTTGTCTTAGCTCAGGAAGGATGGCTCCAGACTGAACTAATTTGTGCAGTAGCCAAACCACTCACTCACAACTTTAATGCCAGTAGCTCACAAGGTAGAATTTTTGCTCACAAGACTCCACAGCTTAGAGGGGACATTGGTCCTGACCCATTGGTTGGGGAACAGTGTCACACAGCTTGCCCTCTGAAGCTACCATTTTCACCAGAGGAACTTATTGTGTCCTGGGAACCGGCACCAGACGGTGGCCAGGCATGCAGAGCTTGATTCCTAAAGACCAATACAGGCTAGGCTCCTAAGGTCCAATAGGGGAACCAATAGAAACCTTGACGGGAGATTCAAACCCCCCAATGGGATCCAGGGGAGTTCCCTTGGATATGTATATAGTTGGCCACTTGGCCATTTGTCTTTGTAGTGTGAAGTACTGAGTAAACGTGTGTTCCTTATGACATTGTCGGAGTTGTGATGTATCAAACCGAGGACTTTTCAGAACTGATCTCTGTAGTCTCAACAGCAATTGTAATTTCCTGTGAACTCCAGGTCCCACCTGAAGGCTGTCAACATGAAATGTGGTGTGAAGCTACGCCACAGCTCATCTGTGAAAGGAAAAAAAAAACATTAACAGGCTTAAAATGGAGGGAGAGAAAATGTCATGCTTGGCTCCACCATTTTGAAGATGGAGTTTAGCTCCGCCCCTGCTCCAGATTGGCAGTTGGGAGGAGCAACAACATGGATGCTCCATTCACATCCACCTGGCAGTTTTCCCAACAAGACAGCTTTAAAGAGATTCCTTGTTAAAATCTAGCTCTGTGGAGAAAAATAGGAAGCCGCAGGACTTGGGCCTGGATTAGACATGATATCGTGTGGATGCCCTGAGATATGGCAGAGAAAATGTCCCTGTGTGGAAACATAGTAAATCCACAGAAGTTAACCAGCAGCAGTCCTCCCTAGCCCATAATACTTCTGCAAAGAAATTCTGTAACCAACGGACAAGAGTTTAAAAATCAACAGATTCTTTCATTACAGATCTTTTGGAAGTGCAAGAGTAGAAATTGCAGTTTGAGGACTAGCAACTCTTTAAAAAAAAGAAAATAAGAAGCAAGCAAGCAGCTGGGGGGAAGGGGATAATTTTAGTGTGTCTTTCCTGTAGGGTTGTCAGCATCCAGGTAGTTATACAAACAAACAAACAGAATAATCTGTTGCGCTGCACAAATCACACTAGAGTCTACTGTCTTCTTATACAGTTCTACTTACAACCAAAACTAGTAAGTAGATCCTTCTCAGTGGCTGCCCTCACCTGGTGGAACGAGCTCCCGGAGGAGATCAGGGCTCTGCGGGACCTTATGCAGTTCCGCAGGGCCTGCAAGACGGAGCTCTTCCACCAGGCTTTTACATAGGGGTCGCCACTTCTACTACTACCACCACTGAAACAATGGGGTTGGGAGTGGTCCCCGGAAGAACTGCCATAATTTTGCATGTCACTGATGCTGCTGGACTGGCTTGGACCATCAACAGGACAATTTCACCCTAATGAAATGATCGATACCATCTTCAGAGACCATCTCGTTTGTATGGAGCACTTTATTTGGTTTGTCGTGATTTAATAGTTTTTACTGTTTTACATTGTTTTTATGTATGGGCTTGTGCCCCTGTGTAAGCCACCCTGAGCCCGTTCACGGGGAGGGCGGGGTAAAAATGCAATAAATAAATAAATGAATGAATGAATGAATGAATGAATGAATGAATGAATGAATGAATGAATGAATGAATGAATGAAATGAATACACAGAACAAATAGTTTTGCCACCATGCATCAATGACCACTGCACCAGTTGAATAGTGACCTCATAGTCCTTGAAAGTACAAGTCTCTCTTCAGACCGATGTGGTCACCAGCTCACGGTGCAGAGAAGAGTTTCCAGAAGAAAGCGTGCAATAGAGGATACTGTGGTACAAACCAAAGGAGTGGCGACGGCACGCCTAGGTTGCTTTGCCATTTCTTAGGGCTTCATCAGGCCGCTTTTCTTTGGTGATGGAGCTCAACCCAGCTCTGACAAGATTCAAAATGACACGAAGTCTACAAGTACGTTCCACGTAGCTAGGAATCAGATAGTGGCTGCAGATCGCCTGGGATTACAATTGATTTCCAGGTGGCACAGATCAGTTCACCTGGAGAAAACAGCCATATTGGAATGCGGACTCTATGGCATTGTACCCCACTGGAAGCCAAACCCCACTGACCTCAGGGTCCCCCCCCCAAATTTCCAAGTATTTCCCGACCCACAGCTGACAGCTGTACTTTCCTGGGACAATTTGAAAGAAACAACCATCTTCTCCCACCTGGTGCAAAGGACCAGGGCTTTGAGTACAAGCAGAGAGCCTGTCCTGTTGAATTAAAAATCTTCAGGCAACTTGGGTATTAAATACTGGAAGGGACAAAAAACACATTTGAATTTGCTCGAACAAGGCTTGCAGCGCTGATACCATATGTACACAGAACAGAATAATGAAGCTGTAAAAGAGATCAGACACCTGCCCCTACATTTTTTTTAAAGAGAAGAAACCCAAAATAGCTTGGAATTTAATTTCTCCTCTTAGGAGAAAGTTAAGAAGTGCAATTTGCCCAGGAAGGATTGATGAAATAGAGTAATTTAATGTACCCCTCATCACTGAGGTACCTCATCATCACAAGCATGGGCTTTCTTTTTCTCTCCCACACCCAGAAAGGGAAGGGTGGAGGGAAATGAAATAAAAGAGTTAAAATAGCACTGCTTCAGAGCCCGGTTTAGGCCTTCCACATGGCTGCTGTGATCCCTATGACCAAAGCAAGGGAGGGTCCTTCTATGAATTCTCTTAAGCTCAAAGAAAGCCATAGCAATTGTTCACTGATCTCTCATCAAGCATTAAACCTAGTTGGGCAGAAGGTACAAAACACAGCGAGGCCTCCTATTTACCTGCTCAGGGCATGGGAGTCTCAGTCCCAGTTTTCCACTCCCCAGGAACTGAGGAGTGGAAGAAAAAAACAGTGATGCCATGAAGACCACAGAGACTAGGGGGAGGCAGCCTAGATCGTCACCTAAAAGTGACATCAGATCCCCTTGTAAACTCTGCCCTCCACAGGCACTATCCTAGGTTTTTATAGCTCACTTTTATCTAACCTAAGGAGTCTTGAAGTGGCTTAGAATCACCTTCCCCTCCCCTCAACAAGTGCCTTGTGAGCAGGGGTCATTTCCTGCAGGAGCGCACAGGAGCGGAGCTCTGGCAGTAAAGAGCCCAGGGGGCGGGCACATGCAACAAGCCACACCCCCTGCTCCCAGCAGCCCTCAGTCAGAGCAAGAAGCAGCCAGGTAAGTTGCAGAGCTCCCCCCGGCCCTCAGGTCGAAAACAGTCCAGTGGCACCTTTAAGACCAAGTTTTATTCAGGTACCAGCTCTCCCTCCTCTGCGAGGACAGATCTGCACGTTCCCTCCCCCCCATAGCTAGCAATCCAAAACAGTCCAGTGGAGCCTGAGCAGTGGAGGTTGCCTTCTGACACACTTCCGGTGATGTCAGGGTGTGTGGCATATGCAAATAAGTTACACTAATGAGTTATGCTAATGAGCTCCTGCACCTCTTTTTCTACGAAATAACCCCTGCTTGTGAGGTAGGTGGGGCTGAGAGAGTTCTGAGAGAAGTGGGACTAGCCCAAGAGCACTCAGCCGGCTTCGGGAGTGGGGAATCAAACCTGGTTCTTCAGATTAGAGTCCACTTATTTTAACTACTATCAGGGGTCATTTCCTGCAGGAGCGCACAGGAGCGGAGCTCCGGCAGTAAAGAGCCCAGGGGGCGGGCTCATGCAACAAGCCCCGCCCCCTGCTCCCAGCAGCCCTGGCCATGAGGAGCAAGAAGCAGCCAGGTAAGTTGCAGTGGGTGTTGCCTTCTGACACACTTCCGGTGATTTCAAGGGGTGTGGCATCTGCAAATAAGTCATCCTAATGAGTTATGCTAATGAGCTCCTGCACTTCTTTTTCTACGAAATGATTCCTGCCTACTATACCATACTAATTCCAAATAATCATGGCAATAAGCTTCTCACTGTGAATTGGGGGAGATGGGGGAGGGAGGGAGTTACAGGTTTGCAAGAGTATAAGGGTCCCTGGCAAAGCTGCCATCATTATGCAGGGAGTGACACTCTAACATTTGCCTTAAACTCTATGGTTTAATCCAGTATATGGTTTAGGGCTTGACAAACCCGTCTTAGGGAGTGAAAAATTTGCTAATCCCAAAAAAGTGAGATGATGAGGACCAGCAAACAGGTTAAATCCTCGCTTGGTCCATGAAGACAACCCTGTCGTATTCTCCCCACATGAGTCTCTGGGAGCACTGCCCAAGGGAACACAGATCACCTACATCTTGCAAATGAGTCCCATCCATTCCAGCGGGTCATTCGTTTTGTACGAAGGACTTCTGCACCATGCCCGTCCATGTGATTCCTTCATTTCCAGGCACTCGAGGATCACATCATGATAAAGCAGCCCCTATACAGTTGTAGGTATACAAAATAGCATTGCAGACAAACATAACTGGGAATCGTATTTCACTGTAATAGATAGACAGCATAGAGTTCCTCTGAAGTATGGATAACATTCAGCAGCCAATATGAGATATGATCTCTCTATGGCTTCGAAAAGTTTTAGTGTTTCTTCTAATACCCGTCTCTTGTAATTCTTCACCGGCATCTGCTCTGGACTGTATTTCTACGGGTGCCATTAGGAATGGCAGAGGTGCAGTGTCCCTACTCATGTTTCATGCCACACATGACTGATTATTTCTTAGGAGCACGGATATCTCTGTCTATTACTGGCTACAAGAACATAGTAACAAGTGTACCTACAATACCTCATCCATCCATGCCAGCATGAAGAGGTGAAGTACTGGGTAATAGTAGTGTTAACTTCATTAACTGCTGATCGGCAGCAACAAACAGGTTTGCCATTTGCCTACGTGAAATCCCTTGTTCTCAGTCTCAAATCCCTGCCTTCGAGAAACTGAGGAACAGGTGAAAAAATACCTGGAAAATAGACTCCGTAGTGATGCTCTAGGAAATTCTTCATGTCTTTCTGGCTTTCACCTTAGAGGTTAGGGGAAATTCCTAGAGTGATGTCACATCCTCCCAAAACCCCACTCTATCCAAGCACCATCCTCAAAATCAGGGGTCATTTTGTAGAAAAAGAGGTGCAGGAGCTCATTAGCATAACTCATTAGCATAACTTATTTGCATAACTTATTTGCATATTTGCAAAAGAAGAAGAAGAAGATAGGTGATTATGGAGTTCATAATTATTATTTTTTTAACAGCATACAATGTAGTTTAAATATGTCCATTATTTGACAAAACATTACAAACAAAAGGATAATTAAAATAGCAGACATATGCCTGCAGTAAACATAGAACACTAGGGGGGGAAATTAAGTAACAAGTATATGACGACTCCTGGCCTATTTTGGGAACTCTGTATTCACACCGTTTCCCTTGATCTGGAGTTAATTTCTGGAAATGAGAGATTTAAAAATAAATCAATAAACCATCCTATCTACATGTTTTAAGGTTGGCTATGACTGTCCCCATCTTGTCAGATCTCAGAAGCAAAGCAAAGTTGGACCTGGCTGTGGTCAGGTTTAGATCCAAAATAGCTGCAAATGCCTGACAGATCTGTGCACAATCAGACAACATCATCTGGGAAAGCTCCCGCAGTCGTCAGCACCCCATGCTGCCCAGCCACAGAAGCGGTGTTAAAAGACACTGGGAAAAGTCCAGTCCTAACACTTGCCAATGGGCCATGATGGACTTTCCCCTGTCTGATCGCTCAAGCATGCACTTAAGGCTTTGGGATGGTCTGCTCATTTCATCCCAACTTGGTCCCGTTTCCACACACCCCTCACTTAGCAGTATGTGCATAACCGCATACTCCATGAGTAGCCCTCAGTGCAGAGGTGTGCTTCCTCGTTTATGTTATTAGCAAACAAAATGGGGAAAAAAAAGCCCACTTGTGATCCCGTGACTGCAAGTCAATTCCCACTGGATGAAATAGGGCACTTCCCCATCCACACCAACTGGCACATCTGACCACAGCCTCTGGCTAGTATTTGTAAGAGGAACACTGGGTGTTGTAACTAGGGGTGATAACAAAATCTTATTAAGATAGATTTGGTGCTTGTGTCTTAGGTTGCGATTCAGTTCACACATGCTTAGGTAAGCGAGTTCCGAGAAGACATTCCTAGGATCAAGTTCTGATGCACAGGCAACTGGTGAGAGAGGTGGAATGTGAACTGGGTACCTCTGAAACGGTTCCTCATTCTGTTAAACACTGTGTGTTACACATTAGTTCTCTCTTTCTCAACCTTTTTTTTTTAGGATGTCATCCTTGGTTTTGTTGCCAAGTTATATAAAAATAATCCATATACAGATAAACTTCTCTGTTCTAAGATTTCAGGGCTCTAACTGGTTGCTTTGCCTTCAGGGAAGATTTAACGTAGCTTTCTACAAGGTATATGTTATTCATAATGTGTGCAGTCCAGCCAAAAGTCAGCTATATTTAAGTCCTCTTTCCTTCCCTGGAAGAGGCAGACACATACTTATTTCTCTTTCACAGGCATTAATGTGACCGAAAAGTGTTCATCTTTGACTGGTGGACCCATTTGTGCCATGATTCTGCTGAACTTTTATGCCTGTCAGTTGTATATACAGTAGTGCCACCTTGATTAGGAAGGAAGGAAACCATTTTTGCTTCAGCCGTCTGTCCTTACTGATGGAAACTGGGAATGTTGAGAAAGCAAAAAAAGATTCTGTGGGTTTGACTGTTGGCAAGACTGGCTCACCAACTAGGAATCGTGCATAGCCTTTCTTATAAGATTAGGGTTTATAAGATTATGCATGGGATAGAGCAGGTTGAGAAAGACAGCAAAATGTCCTGGACTGCCTTAATCAGAAGAAAAGTACTGTGATGGATTTCGCTTATAATATGGTTGCAGACCCCTATATTACTTTCTTCCCAAACAAAATCAATAGACACAGGAAAGGAATGTTTATGAGATCTCTTAAGATTAAATCCTCTTTCCAGTGCATATCCACAGGTGGTTAATGGTGTTACTTTTGTATGTCTAAAAATATAAGAAAGAATCTAGTAAAATAACATAGGTGAAATGTAAATGCAAAAACTGAAACATTTATTATGTAGAAACATGCTTACCTTCCAATTGTGGTCCAGAGAATAATGATGTAACCAATTAGTGTGAGACAAAATGCCCTCAACAGAAAGCAGTGCTATTAGACAGGTGCCGTTAGTTTATATAGTCTGGTACTGAATGATGTAATCCTAATGCAATGCATGACAATGGTCACATGTTCACACACTATCAATGTGACAATGCATCAATATTCAAACAATGGAATGTCTGATTACTTTTGTCAACTTTAATATCTTTGGGGGGGAAATTACAGATATAATAGGCAGGTACTTTGAAGGTTCTCACAGTTCTTACAGTCCTGTGCACTTTGCTTCTCTTCTCAGGACAGAAATAGAGAGTGAAATTCTAGCACAATCGTTCAAGCATTGCTGCTGGAAAACCTGGATTCAAACCCTGATACAACCATGAATTTGGGCCAGTCACTGTCTCTCGGCCTAACCTACTTCACAAGAGCCTGCATGATGTTGTGGTTAAGAGCGGCAGACTCTAACCTGGAGAACCAGGTTCGATCCCCCATTCCTGCACTTGAAGCCAGCTGGGTGACCTTGGGTCAGTCACAGTTCTCTCATCCCCAAAATATAAACCGAGCTCACCACAAAAAAGAGCTAGAGTTTCAGGCTGCCAGACAATCTTCAGGTCTCCAGACCCACTGCCATACGATCATTAATTAATTACCCACTTCACACAATTGCTATGAAGGAAAAAGAGAGGACCGGGGAGTTATGTATGCTATCCCAAGTTCCTTGGAGGAGTGGTGGGATAAAGAGCTGATAGAATTACAAAGAATACGTGGCAGCTATAGAAAACACCACCGCTGTGTTGAATAAATTTCCCCTCCCCCTCCCATGGAATCTTAGGGCCCTCTATGAGATCAGAACCAGGGGGATGACAACTCACTTCCAGGAGCAACAATGCCCATAGTGACATCAGAGCAATTCACAGCAGTTCCTCCACTAGAATCAAGAGAGAGGAAGTGGGTTTAGCAAAGAGATTAAAGAAAGAATGAGTCAAGAACAGAATTCTCTGAAGACCAGGGCGTTTCCACCAAAGCATGGCAACCTGTTGTCGAGTTCTCTTACTCCTCAGCAGGGGTCATTTCATAGAAAAAGAGGTGCGGGAGCTCATTAGCATAACTCATTAGCATAACTTATTTGCATATGCCACACCCCCTTACATCACCGGAAGTGTGTCAGAAGGCAACACCCATCGTTCAGGCTCCACTGGACTGATTTGGATTGCTAGCTATTGGGGGGGGAACGGGGCCACTGGACTGTTTTGGGCCAGGGGGCCGGGGGGGGCTCTACAACTTACCTGGCTGCTTTTTGCTCTGACTGAGGGCTGCTGGGAGCAGGGGGCGGGGCTTGTTGCATGTGCCCAGCCAATGGGCTCTTTACTCCCGGAGCTCCGCTCCTGTGCGCTCCTGCAGGAAATGACCCCTGCTCCTCAGTAATTTGTAGTGCAACTTAGGCCATGTCCTGATGTCATTTTTATGTACATGTCTCCACATCTACTCTGAATAAAGGGTAAGTGAATGCACACCTTCTCAAGTGCACACCTATGCCTTGGCCTTTGAGTCTATGCATATACAAGCATGTTTGGAAGCAATATCTTGGGAAAGAAGAAGCAGTTCTGAATACAAAGGCTCAGTTTTATTGGCTACAAGGGATATATAAAAGGAAGAGGAGAGACAATTCAAATACAATGGAAGTACTAAAACAATTCACTGTATGAGCCACAGAAGACTCAATTGGAAGGAGCCCAACAGATATTTGCTGTTATGGAGAACGACTTGATAGAGTTCTCCCTCTCATGTGTGAAGCATAACCAACTTAGAGAAGGTGGAGCAAGAAGGGAAGTCTTTACCAAGGAACTTTATTGGGGCTCTTTGAGAGAAAGGAGGGAAATTATGCAGTTACGGGAGGAGTAAATACATCTGGGATCTCTAATCAAAGAGCTTTTGGCACAGGAGAGAAAAGATCCAAAGGAAGAATAGGAAGGCAGCCTTATCTAAGGTTGGCCCCAGTCACACGGAAGGTTTTGGCCCGGGAGAGGGACGGATCGGGGGCACAGCAAACGGGCGTGATCTCACCGCAACATCTGGGAAGCGGCATGCACTCGTCCCTGATCCGGCCCTTCAGGCCAAAAACCCGCAGTAAAAAAGAACCATTTCCAGAGGAGGACTTAACGGGAACGCCGCATCAAGCCCGGCCGTGGGATCGCCGCCACACCCGTCGTCCGGAGCAATCGAGGCTCCCAGCCGAACTGCGCGTGCCCACACATGCGCAGTTTGGCTGCCTCGCTCCCCTTTCAGGGGCTTCCCCCCGGCATCTGATCATGCCAGGGAGGAAGTGCGCGGTGGCTAAGGGGATCTATGTGATCCCGCCGCCGTGTGTCTCTTTTGGTGGAGCTTTAAAAAGCCGCACTTTGCCGGTGCTTTTCCCCCCCTTGTGGCAGGGGCCGTTGTCATCAAAAGGCTTTGGGGAAGGATTAAGTCAGTAGAAGAAGGATGAAGAACTGTTAGAAGGGGACCACTTTTTAGCTGGGTAAGAATTCTGAGGGTGGTGAGGCCGACGTGCTCAGCAGGGAGGGAAGGAGAAGAAACCAAGGCTTTGACGTTCACGACCAGGGAGACGTCAATGGAGGATTGAAGAAAGGAGAAATGAGAAGCTATGGAGGACGAAGACTGTGAGGTATTATTCTAGGAGGGTGGGAAAGAGGTGGGTAGTTTTTGGACATCGGCCATGCGGGAAGATAGAGGACAGTGGCTGAGGTTGAGGATGATGTTCTTAGGGGGATGCAGAGAGAATTCTTGTTTTATTCTACTTTCCCTTTTTTTTTTTACACTGCTGGCTGAGCTTCGCTGATGTCCCCGTGGTCATTGTTGCTCCTGAAAGTCTGTGTGCTAGATGCTTGCCATTGGTTTAGGTGCTCCAATGTCACATATTGCATTGTAAGTCTTGGCCCATGCCCCTTCCTGCTTAGCAACAAAGAGCAAATGTCGGATTCCTAATTCTGAGGTGCAAGGAACTTACGTAACACAAAAATATCATCTATGCACAGTGAGCTTTCAAACAGCAACCTGTCAGCAGTTTGAGATTCTTTCAATGGACATTCAACACTTCTAGATTTGGGTAAGGTGTGTGTATGTACAAAATTACAAACAGTGCAATCCTAAGAACGCCTTCTTGGGAATAAGACCCCTTGAATAGAACTGCTCAGAATTGCACTCTAAGCAATATAAGAATGAAAACTATTCATGATTTCAGACCATTATGAATTTTGCACTCAAAAAGTGACTTCAGAAATGTCCTTTTCAGCCAAAATAGCCGTCCTGTGCCACCTTAAGGGCTGACAGATCTATTACGGCATAAGCGTCTGTGAGACAGTGCCCACTTTTCCCCATGCGGAACATCCTTCTGCCATCGCACTCTTCGTTACATTGGCAGCCGCAGACTAACACAGCTGTCCCTCTGGACTTTCCCTTTTTCAGAATTAATCCTGCGTGTTGTATAAGCTTCTGGAGGAGATAAAACTTAACACACCACAACCATTAGCAATCAGGAAGCAATCAGAGGGACATTTAGTATTCTTCACACATTTCCGCCGTAGCCTCGCTTTTAAGCTGAGTTATGTGTTCAGCTGTGCCGAATTAGATGCTGCACATGAACAGCTATGCAATAAATGGCCAATTACTGTTCAGGACTACAAAATGTTCAGTGCCCTCACACAGGGCACATAGTGCCAAGTTATTCCCATTTGCAAGCCCTTGATTTCTGTTTTTGCTTTGCTTAGCACCTAACTGTAACCACCCAAGTAATTAGCATACCGAGTTTGCTTCAAGGTGCTGGTACTTACCTTTAAAGCCCTTTATGGCCAGGGTCCGACATACCTGAGGGACCGTTTTCCCCCACACATACCCCAGAGAGCACTACGGTCTGGGGCACAACACCGGCTAGTGATTCCAGGCCCCAAAGAGGCCAGGCTCACCGCTACCAGGGCTAGGGCCTTTTCGGTGGTGGCTCCTACCTGGTGGAATGAGCTCCCGGAGGAGATCAGGGCATCTCTCACCAGGTCTTGAGAGGGCCTGCAAGTAGGAGCTCTTCCAGCAGACTTTTAGTTAGGAGCCACCCACCACTACCACCAACTATTATTGTTAGTGACACCTGGGTAGTTGGTTGGCCCATATGGAGATCGAGCCACAGTAACGTACGAGACAGATACGGCTGAATTGGGACTTGTGTCCATCTACAGGATGCCATCTTCAATGTGATTGGAAGATCATTTCTATGTTGAGCACTTTAATTGTCATGATATGGTTGTTTTATCTGGTTCTATAGGTTTTATGTACTCTGGCAGATAGTGCCTTTAAATGTAAGCTGCCCTTAGCCCGTTTGCGGGGACGGCGGGAAAGAAACCCAATAAATAAATAAATAAATTACTTTTTTCTTATGGTATTCCTTCTGCAGCCTAAAAAGGTATGCCAGTAGGGATTTTGAATATTCATGGTTTGTGATTGTAAATACAAATCTGGGGTGCTGTAGGAATGTATGGGGAAGATGACCATGAGTACATAGTTGGGAAGGTTTAGTTTATTAAGCTCAGCTTTCTCTTCCTCACAACTCAGCTAACGCCCTAGCATAGAATCCCAGGACTCCCTCTCACAGAGGAACTCCATTTTAACCCTCTACATGTCTCGGCATGGGGCCCAGCAATGACAAATGGAGTCTGGCTCAAACTGATATCAAAACTCCAGTAAGACTGATTCCCCACAAGCAGCTGTGCCGAAGATGAGTAAACAGAAATTAATTGTGATTTCTGTCACGGCAAAAGTAGGTGTCAAAATGAAATCTTCAGCCTGCGCTGCTGCGACAGTCGCAGGCAATCGATATCATCTCTTGAAAAAGGTCAGGAAGGACAGGGTGGGACCCGTGAGTAATTCGTGGGAAGGAGGCTGTCTCAGGCTTCATTGTCTCTTCCTCCTTCCGCTCCCTGCCTCTGCTGCTTCATCAGCTTCTCTACTGATCACGGGTGGAGGCCAAGGAAGAAAGGGGAAAGAGCTGCAGAGTTGTGACCACATCTGACGGCTGCCTCCACTTCGCCTTCTGAAAGGTGCTCATCCACCGAGCTCCTTCCGTCTACTTCCCTTCATGTTAGCACCACCCTTTGATCTCCCTCTCTTGCTGCCCACCTGCCTTCTCTTCCCTGGCTGCTGCTATTGCACCACCACCCAGGGCCGCCATTGTGAGGTCTCCTGTTTGTTTTCATTTCCATTGCCTGTGAAAGTGTAGGCAATGCCGCTCTTTGGGCAGGGGGTTTAAAATCCCACCCTCGTGTTTTAGAACACTTGATCCCCCCCACAAACCTGGGGAATGACCCAGGTCTTCAGAAAAATGTCTCCTCCCTGTCTGTGCCTGGCTCCATCCTCTGAGGGTTTTTTCCCCAGTCTGCACTGGCACCAGGTCCAGAATCCAGTATAAAGATATGAAGAAGAGGAAGAGATTGGATTTATACCCTGCCCTTCGCTACCCAAAGGAGCCTCAGAGCAGCTTACAAACTCCTTTCCCTTCCCTTCCCCACAACAGACACCCTGGGAGGTGTTGTCAAAACACTCAGAGTATCGATGATCTTGCTCTATTGGAAAGAAGAGATTTCTTTGCTTTTAAAAACCTTTATTGCTAACGGTAAAAGGTATACAGGAAACCTACAAATAAACAGAACATCTAAGAGCTACATTTTCTAAGCTTACAGTTCAACCATTGTTACAGACTAACACACAGATAATGGAGAATCTGTCCTTCTTCTCGATGCCTAGAAAGGAAGTCACCTGGAACAAACAACCAATCACTTATCACAACAGAAGTTACTTTTCCCGGGCTAATCCCCCATTGGCTCTATCGCCAGGTTTCCCTTCCAGGTCAGTCTAAACAATAGGAATACTAGGTAAACAAGTGAACCCTCTAATGCCTGGATTGTCAGACCTTGTAAACACATACATTTCTAACATGAGGTAGGTGGGGCCGAGAGAGCTCTTGACAGAAACGGCTCTTTTTCAAGAACAGCTCTTGTCAGAACTACGGCTTGCCCAAGGTCATCCAGCCAGGTGCAAGTGGAGGAGTGGGGAATCAAACCCGGTTCTCCCAGATTAGAGTCCACGCACTTAACCACTACACCAAACTGCCCCCCCAGTAGAAACATAATGTGTATTATTAAGTGCATTTCGTCTGTCACCATTCAAAATCCAGAAATGGTTACAGAGAATACCAGGAAGCATTCAAATTACCATTAGAAATTGGATGCTGTGAGTGTTGAATTAGGATCAGGAAGACCTAGGCCCGTTCTGCACTCTCCTTTTAATCCACGTTCACTGTGGTGTCCTCCAAGCAATTCTGTGCTAAAATTGAGTTCAGGCTTCTTTTTGTTCCAGGTTTCCCCCCCCCAATTCTACATTACATTCCCTCCCTTCAGTGGTCAGCCCCGTTTCAGCCTGCTGTTGCCCCGGGTTATTTGGGTCCTTTCCGCATTTGCCTGTCACTCCGGATTTTCTCAGTGTTCGAGTCGAGGCAATTTAAGTCCACGGCAAAACAGCGTCCAAATAACGGCAGGCTGAAATCGGGCTGACCACCGAAGAGAGGTTACATAATGCAGAAGGGGGACAAAACCTGGGATAAAAAAGAAGGTTGAACTCGAATTTAGTGCAGAATGCGGGGGGGGGGGGGACCCTGGATTAAAAAGAAAGCTGAGTTTGATTTTAATGCAGGATTGCTTGGAGGAAACCGGGGTGAAGATGGATTAAAAGGAGAGTGCAGAAAGCGCGTTGGATGCTGTTTGGCCATGGAGTGGCAGACAAATGCGGAGAGGACCCTCGATCTGAATCCCCTCTCTGCCACGGAAACTTGTCGGGTGGACTTTGGGGTAGTCAGACATTCTCAGCGGAACCTACCTCCCAGGGTCATTGTGAGGATTAAATGGAGGAGGAAAAAAAATGGTTCCCTATTGGGGAGAAAGACGGGTCATGAATGAAGGAAATAAATGATATTATGGCAACCCCAGAACAGAGTCCTCCTTTGAGCTTGTGACGCCGGTTGGATGCCTCCATCATCGCCCTCTTTTGTTTTGTTTGTTTTCTTTTTGGAGTCTCAACATGTTTTTCATTTGCTTCGAGTACTGCCATTTGGCACTTTCCATTCGTCACAGCAGATCAAATAACAGACAGTCACACTTCGGGGGTGGCAGTTAGTTGAGGCAGCAAGATGCTTCCTGTGTGGGTTCTTTATGCATGCTGTGCGGGTAGGGCATTTTACATTATTATCTTTGAATTTGGAGTCTATACCTTCGCCTCCTTATTAGCTGTGTTCCAATTGTACTTGGAGAGGAAGCAGAGGTTCTCTTCTCGGCTGTGTGCAGACTCAAAGATGGAAGGTGTGGAAGAAAAAAAATAATGCAACCAGGCAGGGAAGATTAATTACTCCGGCTTGCACACTCAGGTGATTTCCAAAAATCGTGAGATTCATGCTGCCTCCACGTCATGAATACTAAATATTTAGCTCTGGCATCTTACCTCATTGCAGATCTGAAATCCGACGTTGCCATAAGATGCCTCTTTACGAACAAACTTGGTTATGGAGGTTGGTGGGGTTGCAGGACACTTATTTTTTTCTTATACTAAACACATGACGAGAAAATGAGACACGGTGAATATAGGTGCAAGAGGAAAGGGCGAGGAACATCAAAGATATGTAGGAAAATATGTACATAAATTATAGATATATTTTAATTTGTTTTTCTTCATTGTTGGCCGAGTTCAGACTGGCAGTTTGAAGTGCTAGAGAGTCGTGGCAAAGAAAACCCGGAACAGAACCGGAATGGCTTGGTCGCGGTATTCCCGTTCACACTGTAGCGAATGAAGTGGGAGGATACCGTGGAGGAACTGCAAGGGAGCGTTCACACTGTTGGCCTGCCCCGGCGGGCTGTTAGTGGCTGTTTCTGCACTCCGTTGCATGCGCAGATGCGCATGGGCACATGGGCGCATGGGCACCTGCCGCGGAAACAGGTTGTGTAGCCTACATGCTATCGATAAAGAAGTCTGGAAAGGGATTTCTTCAGGGAAACTATATGACACACTAGTGTGACTCATCTACCTAATGGAGGATTTTTCCTTTAAAAACCTCGGGGATTTCCAGTTGTCATGTACTGGCTACATCTGTCCAGAATCACAGGAATGTTAAGGGCAAGGTACTTAAAACACTCTTAAAACTTTCACTAAGTACTTGAAAAAATTGCTTCCCTCAGTGTTCATCTGTTTTGCCTGGGGAGGGGGCACAGGCACCAAATTCACTTCGCATTTTGCTGGACATGAAATTGGGTAATGAATTTCTTTAAAGGCAGATCCTCTCATTGACACACAGCCCTTCTAGAAGGCTGGGCCCAAAAAACATTATATTTAATCCTCCGACTCCTGTTAGACTGGACTTTGGGGTGCTCCTTTGAGTTCGGCTGCCACCACCTCTAGCTATCCCCCCCCTCCTTTGCTGGGGCCTCTCTCATACTTTTCCGCTGCTGCCCAGAGGGACAGTCATTGAAGGGTTAACTCAGTAGTATTTGGCCAGCAATGTGGATGTGGATTTAGGAATCCAGAGAATGTGTCCTTACTAAATCCACTTTATTTCTAAAAGGCGCACCTCAAGACTAAATACAGTACTGCTCTAGCATTCATATTACAACAGTAAAAGAACATGAAAAAGGCTACTAGGTTCGTTGTCTTGTAACTAAGGTTACTAAGCTAATTTTCTTGAATTGTTTCCACTTATTCATTTTACTGTTGGGTTGTTGGAGGCATCTATGCTCAAGGGGAGATTTATATGGGCTGTGGTCACACACCCAGTCTGCTCTGATATAGTTGCACATTTACAGATTTAAAGAGCCCAATCAGATAACAACATCTGCCTTCCGTGCCCCAGTCATCGGCACCCCACTTTGAAGAAGGGAAGGAGGAGAATATTGGATTTATACCCCACCCTTCACTACCCAAAGGAGTCTCAGAGGGGCTTACAAACTCCTTTCCCTTCCCCTCCCCACAACAAGCACCCTGTGAGGTAGGTGGGGCTGTGAGAGCTCTGGCAGAAACTGCTCTTTTTCAAGAACAGCTCTGGCAAAACTATAGCTTGCCCAAGGTCATCCAGCAGGTGCAAACCCAGTTCTCCCAGATTAGAATCCACACACCTTCACTCAGAGTCTCAAAGCGCCTTCGAACACCTTTCCCCTCTCCACAACAGACACACTGTGAGGTAGGTGGGGCTGAGAGAGCTCTTTCTAGAATTTTCCCTGAGAGAACAGCTCTGATAGAACTATGGCTTGCCCAAGTTCATCCAGCAGCTGCATGTGGATGCAGTGGGGGATCAAACCCAGTTGTGCCAGGTTAGAGTCTGTGCTTTGGAAGTTGAGTTGTCAGGCACCGGGGAAAGTCTGACATTTAGGGATGCCAGTGCTTCCACTCCGCGTTTCCGGCTGTCTCGACTCCCCTCTTGTGAAGTCAAGCCAGTCGGGGAGGTCTGAACATTTCCTTCCATTTCCACCTCCTTTTTTTTGGGGGGGGGAATCAGGCAGTGATGTTCACATAAACACATAACCACCCCTGGCATTGTCAATCACCTTGGCCAAGAGTTCATCCTGGATCCGAAGTCCCCAGGGGAGTTGTTTTTCAGCAATAAATCCCCCAACCCCTCTTTCCTGTTTCTGCGTCAGAGAGCATCCCATGATTGACACAAGCATAAATGCACTGAAGTTCATGTAAATCAGCACTTTACTCCCCCCCCCATGTATTCCATGGAAGAGAAGCAAAGGGAAGGTGGCTGAGAGGGGCCGCAGTACTCAGCAGAGAGATTGCGGGGCTTTCAAAAAGGAGCTGGAGCTTTGGATGCATGCTTATGTGAGTGGGTAAAATACAAGAAAGAGAGAGAGAGAATGCCGTAACAAGCTGAATGATCAACCATGGGGCAAGCGTTCAGTTAAGCCGGTTCAGGGTGGGACGCTGATCAAAATGTCCCACAACTATTTAAACCACCGTGACTAGATGCACAACCAGATCGCGCCAAGCCTCCAGTGTGACCACAGCCATAGTTGGTTTTAAATTGTGTTATAGATTTAACCCTGACTGTTCCCTGGAAGGCCAGATAATGAAACTGAGGCTCAAATACTTTGGCCACCCAATGAGAAGGGAGCACTCACTGGAGAAGACCCTGATGCTGGGAAAGATTGAAGGTCAAAGAAGACGGGGACGACAAAGGATGAAAGTGATAGACGAACATGAAATTGAGCCAACTTCAGAGGACGGCGGAAGACAGGAAGGCCTGGCGTGATCTGGTCCATGGGGTCACGAAGAGGTGGACTCGACTGTGGGACTGAACAACAACATAGATTTATTGTTACTTTTGCCTTTAAGATTGTTTATTGTACTGTATTTTACTTCGAAAAGCCACCCAAAGCCTGGTTTGTCGAGGCAGTGGTGAGGTATAGATTTGATGCATCTCTCTATCATCATCACCACCACCACCACCACCACCTCTCTCTCTCTCTCTCTCTCAGGATAACCCTACAGTTATGCAACACTGGCTGCCTCCTTCCTTTATTCAGAAGCAAAGACTTTCGATGTAAGTAAGGGGGAACTTTTAAAAAATATATCTTCATTGGCCTCTGAATGACATTAATGAAATGCGTGGGTTTCCTTAATCTCATTCTTTTGAGATTTGTTTCATGATGTTTGAGTGTTTTTTGTGTGTTAATTGCTGTCAAGTTGCTTCCAACTTCCGGCCACCCTATTAATCAAAGCCCTCCAAAGTGTCCCGTCCTTAACAGCCTTGCTAAGATCTTGGAAATCTAGGGCCTTTGTGGCTTCTTTGATTGGGTCAATGCATCTCACGTCGGGTCTTCCTTGTTTCCTGTGGCCTTCAACTTTCTGCAGAATATATCTTCATTGGCCTCTGAATGACATTAATGAAATGCGTGGGTTTCGTTAATCTCATTCTTTGGAGATTTGTTTCATGATGTTTGAGTGTTTTGTGTGTGTTAATTGCTGTCAAGTTGCTTCCAACTTACGGCCACCCTATTAACCAAAGCCCTCCAAAGTGTCCCATCCTTAACAGCCTTGCTCAGATCTTGGAAACCGAGACCCTTTGTGGCTTCCTTGATTGGGTCAATGCATCTCACGTTGGGTCTTCCTTGTTTCCTGTGGCCTTCAACTTTCCACAGCGTTATTGTCGAGTGCTTTAGGGCTGGCAATTTTAGAACCCTTCTCTGTGTGGAAGGGATGCCATTGAAAGGTAAGCTGGGAAACCTTTGGAACCAGGTAGAAGTCCTTGGTTCAAATCTCACCTCAGACAAAGGTCATTATGCTCTCAGCCTCATCCACTTTCCTGTCTGCAGATCATCAGTCTCAATAGGTTAGTGTTGATTACGATATGTTTGAAAAAGTGTTTTACAATTGGGAGATGCAATATAAACATTAAGCCGTTAAATGCAATAAATTATCAAAGCTGATAGTGTAAAGTTGTTAAATCAATGTCAGAAACATCACTGGGGGCTTCGTTGAGGTGTTGATAAGTGCTTCCTTGAGTAAGTAAAGGTAAAGGTTTCCCTTGCTCGAAAGCCAGCCGAATCCGGTTAGTTACATTAACACTCTGCATTCAATGAGCCAAAGTGTCTTCAGCGAGAAGTGTGAGTCATCCTCCCAGTTCCAGAGGCATGGGGGAATTCTTGGGAACATCTCCCCCTGCAGCATGACACAGAGGTCACCTTAGAAAACCAGGTAGCTGAGGTGGTTCAGAGCAGTGTTCCCTC
>NW_015176533.1:119570-125295 GCF_001447785.1 Gekko japonicus | reverse complement strand
GATAGATAGATAGATAGATAGATAGATAGATAGATAGATAGATAGATAGATAGATAGATAGATAGATAGATAGATAGATAGAAAGCAAGCAATAGCATATATGGCCAACCTGCAGAATAGTTGTTGGATGAAGCATGCCAATCACTGATTTTTGGCAATGCTGGACCAGAGGTGGAGGGCTTGTGGTCCAGGCTGTGGCACAGAGTTATGTCTTCTGTCCTGCTTGCTTTTCCAGTCCGGTAGACTGAACCACTCATTTAGCAAGCAATAGCATATATGGCCAACCTGCAGAATAGTTGTTGGATGAAGCATGCCAATCACTGATTTTTGGCAATGCTGGACCAGAGGTGGAGGGCTTGTGGTCCAGGCTGTGGCACAGAGTTATGTCTTCTGTCCTGCTTGCTTTTCCAGTCCGGTAGACTGAACCACTCATTGGGGCTGCACATATAATAGAGTGTACATCAGAGAAGGACTAATACATAATTTGGCTTGGGCTCTTTGCCCCAAAGGTTGACCACTGTCAAGGTATACAATCTCTCTAGGGGTTATTCTTGCACAAATTACTAGATTATCTTTTAGTTCTGCACACAATTACCGGTGACAGAGCATGTAAACTGATTGCAGTTGGAACCATCACCTGGGACATGATAAGAAAGCCTCTGTTTATCATCCAGTTTGGTGTAGTGGTTAAGTGTGCGGACTCTAATCTGGGAGAACCGGGTTTATTCCCCACTCTTCCACTTGCACCTGCTGATGTGACCTTGAGTCAGTCACAAGCTCTGGCACAACTATCCTTGAAAAAGAGCAGTTTGTGTCAGAGTTCTCTCAGCCCCACCCACCTCACAGGGTGTCTGTTGTGAGGAGGGGAAGGGAAAGGAGTTTGTAAGCCGCTCTGAGACTCCAAGTGAAGGGCGGGGTATAAATCCAATCTCCTCCTCCTCCTCCTCCTCCTCCATCCTGTATATCTGCAATGGTCCATTCATGGGTTGGAAGTCATCACTTGAAGGATGTGTGTCATTATGAGCAAGTCCGGCACAGATCCTCAGAAATATTTATGATGTGCTTTTTGTGGTTGTTGTTGTTCAGTTACACAGTCAAGTCCGACTCTTCGCGACCCCATGGACCAGATCCCGCCAGGCCTTCCTGTCTTCCGCCGTCCTCTGAAGTTTGCTCAACTTCATGTTCGTTGCATCTATGACACTGTCTAACCATCTCATCCTTTGCCGTCCCCGTCTTCTTTGTCCTTCAATCTTTCCCAGCATCAGGGTCTTCTCCAGTGAGTGCTCCCTTCTCATTGGGTGGCCAAAGTATTTGAGCTTCAGTTTCATTATCTGGCCTTCCAGGGAACAGTCAGGGTTGACTTCTTTTAGGATTGACTGATTTGTTCTTCTTGCAGTCCAAGGGACTCTCAAGAGTCTTCTCCAGCACCATAATTCAAAAGAATCTATTCTTCGGCGCTCGGCCTTTTGTGGTTACTTGAAGTTAAAGGAAGCTTCTTTTCCAGTGATAACACGATGTTGCTCATGGGGCAGTAAATGTATTTTGTCAACAGCTGTGGCTCCATCCTGCTTCCCATCTATATAAAGACTGAGCACATCATTAATCATCATCAGGGAATCATTCACCTACATCACTTTTAATACACGGGATTATAGCGATTTGTGTTAGTTCCATTATTATCCTGTATTCTTTGATGAGCGTAAAGACTAAACCTCAAGATGGTTGAGGGATGACCTTTGAAGGTAAAAAAGCAAGAGAGAGAGAGAAAACACAGGCTACAACTGCAGTCGATACGTCACTCAGTTACTTGGGTAGACAAATGAAGGCGACAAAGATTATTTTTTCTCTTCCATGGGCTCAGCTATCCCCTTAAAGGAAGTGATGTGCCCTCTCCAATTTGAGAATGATTAAATTCTATACTTGAAAAATGGAAAAAGAAAAAAAAAGTAAAATGTTCAAAATTTCCCATGATGCTTTTAATCCAATGTGTGCATTTGGGGTGTTGTGTCCGCTGGTCGCCACCAGGGGCCAGCGTGTACCCAGAGCTTGACTCTGGGTGAACAATGGGAACTGGGCTCCTGGTCTCTCCAACAGGGGAGCCAATAGAAACCTGGGAGGGAGATTCAAACCCCCCAATGGGATCCAGGGGTGTCCCCTGTATATGTATATAGTTGGCCTCCTGGCCGTTTGTCTTTGTCTTAGTTGGGTAACAGTGAAGTGTGCAGTATGTTACGGGAGCCGCAGCTGCTTCACCATGCGGTCAACCCACTACACAATATGGGGGTTGCTTAAAAAGGTAAAGGTAAAGGTTCCCTTGCTCGAAAGCCAGTCGAATCCGACTCTAGGGTTGCAGTGCTCATCTCCGTTTCAAAGCCGAAGAGCCAGCACTGTCTGAAGACGTTTCCGTGGTCATGTGGCCGGCACGACTAAACACCAAGGCGCACGGAATGCTGTTACCTTCCCACCGAAGTGGTACCTATTTATCTACTTGCAATTTCTTGCTTTCGAACTGCTAGGTTATGGGGGTTGCTTATTGGTGTTCAAAAATGTTTCCTCTCATTCAGTTCTTACAACCAGTAGACTGGTGGTATTCCTAGATCGTTGCCTAAGTCTAGCTAAAAGTTTCCTGACCGAGACGAAATTGGAACTAGGGCACCACATCTGAACCGGGTTTCTGTCATTGCGTTAGTCCAGCCTGATAGGCTTGATCTGTGTGGACTTCCATGAGTTTCAGTTTTGCCGGTCTACGCTGTTCTCGCTTCTCCAGCTTCAAGCTTGCAATTTGGATGCAATTAATTTGTTGGCCCAATGATTTCAACAGGAAGAGGCAGGCAATGTAAACCTTGCAAGAGTTCCGTACTCTTGCTATGATGGAGGGCATCAAAGCAGGGGGGGAAAATACTCCCTCTCCCCTCTGGCATGCACACAGAGATCATCTGCTGGCTGCTCATTTGCAGGCCAAAGAACTTAACTGTTGTCGAGAGAGAGAAAACGCAGAGCGGCAGAGACAGCAGGAAGTGCCCAGTGTCCCACTGCAGCTTATTAGCCAGACTGCATGTCTCTGAGGGGCTTCCTCGGGATTTTGATGATGCGACTGCTGGTAACTTGAAATCTCGGTGCTAGGTAAGCAACTGCCCTAATGAATGTGAAGAGGCTATACACAGTGCAGCCTCTGATGTGGCTTCAGCTGCAAATAAGATGCTTGTGTAAACATGAAACAGTTTACTGCAAGTGTGTGTGTGTGTTGTTTACATTATATGGAAGAACAAACCACACACGATTCGAATTTGCTGGGTTGCACTCATTTTCATGTAGGGCAAGAGGGTACCATAACTTAACAGTTAAATGAACAACGTTTAATTTTGGACATAAGCATTTGTGTGCATGCACACTTCTTTGTGCATGCACAGAAAAGCTTATACCCTGAATTGATCTTTGTGGGTCTCAAAGGTGCCACTGGCCTCAAACTTTGTTCCGTTGCTTACAACCAAGATGGCTACCCGCCTTAATAGTTAAATGGCATGGTTGGGGAAGAGAGAAAAATCTGGAGGATTAGGTGTGATGGGAGGTCACGTCTGCAGTGAGCAAAGAGCATTAGCATAGTTCGCCATGCTGTCAGGTGTTTGTTTGTCTGTTTTTGCTGTCAAGTCGCAGGCCGACTTTTGGCGACCCCATAGAGCCTTCAAGGCAACAGGCGTTCAGAGGTGGCTTGCCACTGCCTGGCTCTCTGTCATTCTTTGGAGGTCTCCCATCCAAAGACTACCCAGGGCTGACCCTGCTTAGCTCCTTCTGCCGGAGAAAATCCCTGCCCTGTGGGAATTGTTATCTTTCCACAAGGCAGGGGTCATTTCCTGCGGGAGCGCACAGGAGCGGAGCTCCAGCAGTAAAGAGCCCAGGGGGCATCTGTAAAACCAGAGTAGGTTTTTATACCTCACTTTAACCTATCCTAAGGAGTCTTGAAGTGGCTTAGAATCACCTTCCCTTCCTCTCCTCTCAACAAGTGCCTTGTGAGCAGGGGTCATTTCCTGCAGGAGCGCACAGGAGCGGAGCTTCGGCAGTAAAGAGCCCAGAGGGTGGGCACATGTAACAAGCCCCACCCCCTGCTCCCAGCAGCCCTCAGTCAGAGCAAGAAGCAGCCAGGTAAGTTGCATAGCTCCCCCCAGCCCCCCGGTCCAAAACAGTCCAGTGGCACCTTTAAGACCAAGTTTTATTCAGGTACGAGCTCTCCCTCCTCTGTGAGGACAGATCTGCACATCCCCCCCCCCCAATAGCTAGCAATCCAAAATAGTTCAGTGGAGCCTGAGCAGTGGGTGTTGCCTTCTGACACACTTCTAGTGATGTCAGGGGGTGTGGCATGTGCAAATAAGTTATGCCAATGAATTATGCTAATGAGCTCCTGCACCTCTCTTTCTACAGAATAACTTCTTTTACAGGGCATGTAAGGCAGAGATGTTCCACCAGGCATTTGGTTGAGGACAACAATGGGACAGCATGTAGTCTGACAACTCTCATACCCTCCATCCTCCTCAAGCTCTCCCCACCCAGGAGGCTTGTGAAATCTGAAATTTTCTCACCATCTTGGAATGGATTGATTTAGTGCTGATGTATGCACTATGCATTTTATTGTAGGATTTTAACTTCTAGTTATTTACTGTAAGTTCCTTTCTGTTGTAAGCCACCTTGAGCTCTCCATGCAGGTGACCTAATAATAATAATAATTGATTAATTAACACATGTCTCTGCAGGTCTCTCCTGTAGATACAGTGCCCTCATACTCTCACAAACATGATGTTGGAGAAGTTGGCCATTTGTGAGAGGGTAAGTACTCTTTAGAGCAGGCTTCTCTCTCTCTCCTTTTGACGGCAACTTATATGTGAGCTGGATCTACTTGAATAAATGTAATTTTACCTTCTTCTTTTTTGCAATATACTTTTTGTGCCGCGGGAGAGGCACGGGAGTCCCGCGGATTTTCCAGGCGCAATCTCATACCAACATCTGGGAACCGCAGTGCTCCCGTGGCGAACCTGTGGCTCCCCGCTGAAGGTGCGGAGCCACAGGTGCGATCAGACACCGCGGGCCAAGGGCAGGTGTCTGATCGCATTCCCGGTGGACTTATGTGGCATCCGTCACCCGCCGCTGTTCGTCTCTGCAGGTTGCGCAACAGGGCCCAACAGCGCATGCACACAAAGAGCGATTGCTAGTGCGATCGCGCGGCTTCTGTGCCACGCTGCAGGATACCCATCTGATCGGCATTTCCCCTGAGCCACGGGACCTCGACCGGGACGTGTGCTCGGGCGGCCGCACGTTAGTTTCCTCTGGGACAATTAGCCACGCCTCCCCCCCCCCGTGATATCCGGCCCATGTGACTGGGGCCTTGGGAGATTTCTTTACTGCTCTCAGTATCATGCTTCTGTTACTGGGCAAAACTCTGCTACATTAACTAGATATCTGAATAAATAGCACATGAAAGATCATTGGGCCAGTTTGTACTGGCAAGGCAGGGTATAAATTGGAAGTAAATAAATAAATAAATAAATAAAATCTCTCTCCTTCTTTGGCTCACACTCTTCCTGTGGTAAGATTGGTCCTTTCAAATGGCTCAACTGCATGGGAGCAGACCATACTTTCACTTTGTATGTTTAGGGGGCCAGGTAAGTCTCTCCTCCTCCAGAGGACATCGAGAGGAAAGTGAATTGTTTCAGCAAATCTGTTTGCATTTTTCCTA
>NW_015176533.1:105732-118802 GCF_001447785.1 Gekko japonicus | reverse complement strand
ACATAAATATATAAAATAAAATAAATAAATAATGAGTCCACAGGAAAGTGCTTTCTGGGGAAAATGACAGGTGGGCATTTTGACAGGTGCAGGTTCAGGTGGTTTGAGAATGTATATAATGGATCCTGTACAAGCCAAAGACATCAATGTTGTAGGGGACCTCCCCCGGATGCTCCTCTATATAGCCTCCAAGTTCTGTCCCCCAATTCCTTTGAAATGTAGTAAACATTTAGATTGAGTGGAGACAGTTTGCCTGGAAATGAATCCGTTCACAAACCAGCATAAAGTGCCACAAACAGCTTGAAAGTTTGTGCTGGTTGACCTGCCACAAACTTCACTTCGTGAATCACAAACTGGCAAAAAACATTGAACACAAACTTTGGTTTGTGAGCTGGCTCGTCCCCATCCCTAGTCAGTGATGAAGTGTAAGAAACAGCAGCTAATTTAGGAGATACATGTTCATGTAAGGTGGAGTCTGGTGGTCCAACCCTGCAGGGATTTACTCGATCCGTGTTCCTACATGGTGGTGTGAACTTAAATGCAGTGAAGCAGGATTAGAAGATGGGTTTGCTTGATGCTCAAATGCTTTTAGAAATTCTTTTTTGTCAATTAGATATAGCAAAGCTAAAATGTAAGATTCCATATATTTTGTGTGATGGCCATTTCATGCCTTCCCACCATTATCTATGATTTTGCCAGGGAGAAGGAAAGATCTCTGCAGATAAGCTCTTTAAATGTATACGACTGGACTAAATTCTCAGGTATCCTAGAAGTGGAATAAAAAAGCAAAGAAGAAAGGAGAATAAGGTTAAAAGAGTACTCAAACAAGCTTTGATAGAGGCCCCTTAATCTCTTTTATTAGGTATGCGGGCATTTAACAGCAGTTAAAACTCCTATAAACTAAAGGTATAAAATTAGGCTTCCGAGTCTTTTTGGACATTTACTGTCAGAGAGCTCGACTCCAAACTATTCCTCTTCCTGAACTAGAACTTCATTGGGACGCCCAAGATGAACATATAAGAGGTCTCTTAGCTGCCTTTGCAAAAAGCTTTGTCAGCATGTCATTCAAGTTTCTCGTAGGTACACTGCTGTACAGAGTATCAAGGTATTGGACAACAGCTGGGTTTATATGGACAACCGACACTCAAGTGCAGTTTTATTCCCTTTTCCCTGAAATCTCACTCTCTCTTTGCTGCCACTAAAATGCAAACACTATGTGCTTTTATCACATAAAGGGGAATGACGAAGAGAACAGTGTTCTTTAGGTCCATCTGGTTTCAAGCCAAACATTTGGCAAAAATGATAGCTGCAAAAGTACTGAAGGTTGTTCAAAGAGTACCCCACCGTTCATAACAACTGAGAGAGGTCGTTGGTGGCCATTTTGTGTTGAAGAAGAACCACATGGTGGGCAGGACTGTGCTGTAGGTGTCTACACAACTTGGTGTTTTTCTGGGGGGGTGTACTTTATTTTGTTTAAAATATCTCTACGCCACCTCTCCTCATGAATGTGCCTGAGGCAGTTCACAATACAATAACATACTTATGTAAAAATAAAACTATCCCCAAATCAACGGGTCAGCAAAATCACGGAATCTAAAACCTAAAAATCAACTCGAACAGCAGAACAAGAACAGACATCACAAATTAGCCATAACAAGACTGGAAAGTAACCCATAGGGGGGAAAGTTAGTTAAAACATAGCCAAAATAAGAGCTAGATAGGGGTCCCCAACCTTTCTGAGCCTGTGGGCACCTTTGGAATTCTGGCAGAACATGGTGAACACAGCCACAAAATGGCTGACGTAAAATGACTGCCTACAGGAGGTGGAGCCAACTACTAAAAGTAGCTTCAGTCACACAATGAAAATCCTTGTGCTGTGGCGGCAGCTGCTGCCAGAGTGTTAGGTCTTGAAGGAACTCACTTCCAACAACACTCTCTTGGCAGTGATTTGTTTATTGAGAGGTAGAGGTTTCAAGCTATCATGGTACTCTCTCTTCCCCATACCAGTCCAGGAATGGAAAGAGAAAGACTCATTGACTGAAATGATAAATTACACAAGAACCCAGGAGAGGTAGTCTCTCTGGATTTACAGACACAGCCACCGGAACCTTTCAACTATAGTCCCTTCCAGTACAGAGCAAGGTTCACACTCTTAACTGGCCTCTGGGACTTGATACCATAAAGTAGCTTAACTGGGAGAGCGGTTTCAGGCAACAGGATTTAAGCTTGGAGTCAAATGTACATCAATCAGACACAAGTTATAAACAGAATAGAGTTTATTTATCAGAGACTTGCCATCAGACTAGAAAAGATTATAAAATAACAACCTGGCAATGTTTTGCCTAACTACACGATAGAGCATATTTACCAACAGCAAGGAGGGTCAATAGTCCATAGTAAGAGTCCAATATCTTGAGAAAGAACAGCTCCATCCTTGTGGGCACAGAGCCATATGCTTTAGCTCACAAAGAATCCTTTGTTCTGTCTCATCCCATGGCAGAGACAGCATTCCAGGGTACATGCAGGAACAGAGAGAGAGAGCAAGCCAAAAAAGTGAGCTCCTCACTAAGGGTTAGCCAATTTGAACCCCAATCTCATTATGACCGGCCCTGGCCAGTAGCCAACCACAATGAGACAGGTACTTTCCAAATTTGGGGTTGTCATGGTAAATGGGTGGGGATAGGTTGGGTCCAGGGACCATCCTCTGCAGTAAGATGATCCCTGACCCCCTCCCATCCAGGAGGCTACGTGCGTCTCTGCCATGCTTCAGCAGAGGCATTTGGTTTATGGGGGCAATTTGAGCAAATGGTCAGCCACCTGGCTTACATAGGAAGTCAGAACAACAGGGGGTACATTCCAAGGGGGGGAAACATGAAGCCTACAGACATTCTAAGGGAGACATGAGGCCCATAGGAATCCATATTCCTATACACAAGCATAGACAAGTCTGTGTCAGAACTGACTCCATTGGCACCAATTATACAAAATTCAGACAACCCCCCCCCCAGTGACCAGACCAATCACACCCATACATCCAGCCCTCCAAAATCTATGGTACACCATCGACCCTCCTACAACACTTGCTAATCTACAGTAAAATTATCTAGCAGTATCTGGCACCAGTGTCTAGTACTCAGGGTCAAGCATGCATACTTCCCACCAAGGGGAGGCCCCACATGGATGCAGTTACAAGCCAGTGTGACTCTCAGCAAAGCAACTCCATACAGGCACTCACACACTCCCCCCCCCCAATTCCCAGCCAGAGTGAAACAAGGCAGTGAGCTTACAGATACCAAAGACACGCAGTTAAGAAACACATGGCAAATGAGGCCCGCGTTTGACACAAAGGAATGTTTCTAAGAATCTGGAGGGCCAATCAAATCTTCAGTGGCCAGACTTGCTTGGCCTTGCCCATTTTCTAAAAATCCTTGGTGGGAACCAAGAAAGGTGTTGTGGGAGCCAGGGTGTGGACAAGCACCATGTTGGGGACCGTTGTGATAAATATTCAGTGATGGTGCTTGTTGCGGGCTGAGAGGAAGGGCGTTTTATAGTTCTCTGTAGTTAATTTCATTTGCCCTATTTTCATCTACAAAAAAACTCCTGTTACTCCTCCAGATAACCAACCCCTGAGCGTCAGCTGAGTGCTACCAGGACACCAAGGATGGCAATGGAACTGGTGTTTGGGATTAGAAAGGTCTCCCCAATCATTGTGGTGATGGTAAAGGTAAAGGTTCCCTTGCTCAAAAGCCAGTCAAATCCGACTCTAGGGTTGCGGTGCTCATCTCCGTTTCAAAGCCAAAGAGCCAGCGCTGTCCGAAGACGTTTCCGTGGTCATGTGGCCGGCATGACTAAACACCGAGGCGCACGGAATGCTGTTACCTTCCCACTAAAGTGGCACCTATTTATCTACTTGCAATTTCTTGCTTTCGAACTTCTAGTTTGGCAGGAGCTGGGACCAGAGCCGGGAGCTCACTCCGTCATGCGGCACACTCGGGTCTCGAACTGCTGAACGACCGACCTTCCACAGCCTGCAGTTCAGCGTCTTAACTAACCCCCACACACACACTTTCTCAGACTGTCCAGAAGTTGCATTTGAACTGCTTGTGTGAGACACAGCTTGGCTTCTGAGGTTACACAGGAAAAATATCAGCCAATTAGTTGTGATCTGGACACTCATGCTGACAGGTATCACAGATGATTAGCCAGTTCTCATTTCGTTTAAGGAGCTTTGAAGTACTGTTGGGAATTGGGTGTGTGTGTGGTGTTTTTGCCAGTGCAATACAAGATTTCCATTATCTGTAACTGAAACCAAGGCCTGCTCTGATCCCATCTTCTTACTCCTCTCAGGTAGTTAGATGTCTCCTGTAACTCCCTTTAAAAAAAAAGTCTAATTAGAAATGTCTTTTTCATTTTCACTCTTCTGGACTTGTGATGTGGAGAAGGGTGTCCACCTTTACATTTTCGTCCTCTTTGCACAGGTAAACTGCAGAATTAAGTACCCTCCGTTGCCCATAATAATCAGCTATCATTCGCAGTCAATGCAAACTCTAGTGGGCATCAACTAATTTAATTTTCCTGTTTGCCCATCTTCCAAATTCCTAAAGGCCAGCTCTAATGAAAAGACATTCATCCAAAGAAAAAGAAATAATTCAACCATAACACTGCGTTTTTCCTTCCTGTTAAAAGCTGCCAAATCAATGTTAGTGTTTTGTTTTGTTTTAAAGCTGGTTATTACCTAGCTTTCGTGTGCCGATTGCCCATTTCCAATGTGGGACTCTTTTCTCTTTTGAAGGAATAGCTGGCAAACTGGCCTATTCAAGGGCTCCTTTCATGGCATATTGCTGGCATTGCTGTCTTGTGGCTGCTGTAGCGTTGCATGCACGTGGTTTATTTTCAGTGAAAAGTATAAAGCCAACAGTCATGATAGTCTGACCCACAATCAAACAGTCATAATACTTATAAAGAATGCTGTTTATGTATTGCAATCTAAAGCACTACAACATGATACACAACTCAATAGAAAATCCTTTAACCCAAGTGTACATAATCAACGTCGTCTCCGGATTACATAACAACATTTCAAAAAATGGATCTTCTTCAGGAGATATTATAGTGGTGCCAAAGCTCTCAGTTTCATAAATGTTAGACAACAAGTCTTAAGAATATTAAATTTAGATAGGACGCTGATCTCAATTAACATTCAGGATCAAAATATGCTGCTATGTTTCTACTGGATCCCGCCCGGGATCTTTTTCAAGAACAGCTGTGCCAGAACTATGGCTTGCCCAAGGTCATCCAAAGTAATGGACGCCCCACCAGGCTACTCGCCTCTGTCTAACACCTTGTGCAGTTCCGCAGAGCCTGTAAGATGGAGCTCTTCCGCCATGCTTTCGAATAGGAGCCGCCGCCGCCACTATTCCACCACTGTGGTACAGTCCCACTGTTTGTCCCATTACATGGGGCAACTATCGCCTGGCAGAATGCGCGTAGAACAGCGCTACTGGAGACTGTGTTAGAGACAGCTGGCCGCTGAACTGGGACCACTGTTCCCATCTTGGGTGATTTATATATAGGAAGAGATTCAAGCACCTCAAATATTGTATGGCTTTACTGTGTTTTAATGCTGTGTCATTCTACTGTATTTTACCTATTCAATCCGGCTTTGCCGTATGTTAGCCACCCTGAGCCGTTGGGAGGGCGGGATATAAATCTAAAAATAAATAAATAAATAAATAACAATGATGGCTGCCAGATAGCATCCTGAGGAGGAGGAGGAGGAAGGTGACACTGGGGGTGGTTACTTCTGCCACCACCAGCAGTGAGTGGTGCCCCAGCCTGCTGGCCAGTGGAGTAGCAGCGACAGCTGGAAGAGGGATGCTTGCCACCCTGGGCTACTCACTTCTGTCTGGCGATGACGGCTGCAGCGGTGGCTCCTTCTTGGCTGCCCCTGCCCATACCCACATGGCCAGCACGGAGTGGGGCGAGGAGAGGCTGCAGGATAGGGGATGCTGCAGAATCAATAGGGGGCACCGCCCCCAAAACCCCAATGCCAGCTACAGACCTTCTGGGAATTCTAATTTTGGGCTCTTCTGATTCTCATGTTCATCACTTGTGAGTCCCAATTGCCTTCTTCTTGTTGTTGCTGTTTTCTTTTTCACATGTGTTTTGCTCCCGGTAGTAGTTGATTCGATAGTATGTAGCTATATGTCCAGCATAAAAAATAGCAGTTTACATCTGCAGGCAGTTATGCTGGACATAAAAGGTGTAATAAGTAATTGACCACTAAAGGGAGCAAAGAACATGCGGCGGGTGGGGAGAGAGCAACTGGGACACGCAAGCAACAAAAATGAGAATGTGAAAGAGCCCTTTGTTTTCTGAGTTGTTTTTTTTTACAGTCTTATATACACACACATGCTCCATCTGGTTAAAGAAATGGAATAAAAACACTGGCTTGTATTTGGTGAAACATCAGTGGGAAGGCCTGTGAAGTTTTCCTGAGTTGCTCCCCTCCCTTTTGCAACATGTGGGAAATATTTCTGGGGTTTCAGGACCTACAGGGATAAATTCTGGAGCCGTGCCTGTCTCTCTCTTCATTGGTGCCACCTGACCTACACAGCTATTACTCCACACGGTTCCGCACCTCTGAAAGAACCTTCACGGGGATCAAAATTAACTGTAGGGGCAGAAAAGAATGTATGGAAAATCTGTAGGTCTTCTAGAGATGCTTCTTTGGATAGAGGCAGAGGTCATTTCGGGGGGGGGATCGGGGGGGATCGCAGTTCCCCCGGGTGAGGTGTGGGGGGCGAAGCACACTATGAAGCCCTGCCCCCTGCTTCCGGCCGCCCCGCTTCCAGCCCTCATTCAGCCAGGAGGAGGCAGGAGAAGAGGGAGGGTAAGTTGCTTCCTCCCTGCCTCTCCCTACCCCTGCCTGCCTGGGGCCAGGGAGGGCCTTGGCGGGGCTTCCTCGCACTCCCTCCGGCCTTGCAGGTCCACCGCCGGGCCCCTGATGTCAGGGGGTGTGGCATATGCTAATAGGTTATGCTAATGAGTCTTCCTAACTCTTTTTCTATGAAACGACCCCTGGATAGAAACCATTTGATATGCCTACACCTGCAAATGTTAAGAGTCTAGTCCATAATGATAGATTCATGAGGGTAGCCATATTGGTCCGAAGCAGCACAACAAAGTTTGAGCCCAGTGGCACCTTTAAGACCAGCAACATTTTCTTCTGCGTATGAACTTCCATGTGTACACACACTTCTTCAGATACATTGAAATGGAAATTGCCAGTCCGTACCTATATCTAGAGGGTGAGTAGCAAATTAAATTAAAGCATCTTCAGTATGCCGTATTTGCTGCTCACACTCTAGCTATATGTATGGACTGGTAACTTCTGTTTCAATGTACCTGAAGAAGTGTGCATGCACATGGAAACTCATACTTAGAAGAAAACGTTGCCTGTCTGAAAGGTGCCACTGGCACTCAAACTTTGTTCTACTAGTCCGTAATGTTAAACATAATTTCTCCCAATGAGATTCTCTGCCTGTGAACATAATTTTCACACCTGACAGAAGGGCCATAACCCCATCTTGCAACCATCCAGATGACAAATCTTCAGTAAAGTTTTTATAAGGCCACTGACGTTGCTTTTATCCAAGTTGTCATATTATGAATGGGCCCTGGAAGCACAAACGCATTTGAGTGCAGTCTTTGTGGCACTGCAATTTCCCAGCAAAATCACTGTTTTAAGGCTGTACCTTAAAACAGTCATTTCATCCTGTAGGTATGCTTGGTCATTTGGAATGCATCCTGCGTAGAGGAGGAGGGTAAACAAAGCCTCTAATAAAATAATTACTCCGTTCTTCCGGGGAAAATGAAATGTCTCGAAGCAAACTGGAGGGAGACAATTTTAGAACACCCCCTTCCTGGCAAGCGCAGGTCATTCAGCAGCAAGATATTAAATTAGATAGAATATTAAGAACAATAATTAGACAGCTGAGCTCTTGAGCTCTCGGCTGTTGTATAAGATGTTGGGGTTTTACTGGCAGCTGGAAACATTACCTGAAGTAACCTAATGTTTCCTAAAAGGTTTTGGGAGCGCACGCTGAACAATAGCAGCACAGAGATTCTTTTAAAAACCTCAGTCAGCCACTGGCTGTTACTAGGGCAATGGGGGAGGGGAAGGGAGGCAAATTAGAGCCGAGCAAAAAGAACCGCGGGAGCGCGATCCAACGTGCCCCCACGGCTCCATGCTCCGGCAGCGGATCACAAGTTGTGCAGCCAACCGGCAGTAGCGTGGTTGTGCACATGCGTGAGACAGGGAATGGCGCTGGCTGCGACGGGCTACCAGCGCTTCCCCGACCAGATGCCTGGAGTTGCCGCGCATCATCCAGAAGGTAGTGCTCTGTTGCTAGTACCTTTTAAATGCGCGTTTTCGGACCAAAGGGTCGGATCGGGGACGGGTGCATGATGCTTCCCAGATGTAATCACATGCCCGCGTGATGCGCCCCCCCCCATCCATCCCTCTTGTGGGGCAAATCCTCCCATGTGACGGGGGCCGGGGTTGACTTGAGAAAGATGAAAATTGGGATACTTTGGATTATGTAGCGGTACAGTTAAAAGTCCAGCCAAGCAAAAAGAACCGTGGGAGCGTGATCCAAGGTGCCCCCGCGACTCCATACTCCGGCAGCCAATCACACGTTGTGCAGCAAACTGGCAGTAGCGCGGTTGTGCACATGCGTGGGACAGGGAATGGCGCTGGCTGCGACGGGCTACCAGCGCTTCCCCGACCAGATGCCTGGAGTTGCCGCGCATCATCCAGAAGGTAGTGCTCTGTTGCTAGTACCTTTTAAATGCGCGTTTTCGGACCAAAGGGTCGGATCGGGGACGGGTGCATGATGCTTCCCAGATGTAATCACGCCCGCTTGATGCACCCCCAATCCATCCCTCTTGTGGGGCAAATCCTCCCGTGTGACCGGGGCCGGGGTTGACTTGGGAAAGATGAAAATTGGGATACTTTGGATCATGTAGCGGTACAGTTAAAAGTCCACTCCATGTAGGGATACCAGCCTCTAGGAGGGACCTGGGGACAGGCCCATAGCTACAGTGGGGAATTTCGGAGCTCTGGCCCCCTGAGTTCCTGCCAAGCCCCCCGACTTCCATCCAACCCCCAGGCCCCCGGCTCTCTGGGCCACCCGGAGGACTCCTGACTCTCTGGGCCACCTGGAGGGGCTCGCCACCACTGCCCCTTCCCCAAGCATGACTTGCCTCCCCACTTAGGCAGGCAGAGCACGAACGCTGCAAAAGTGAGTTTTTAAATCTAAATTTTTATTTTATTTTATTTTGTGACATCAGTGGTCCCTGACTTATTTAAAGGCCCCCCAAATTACAAAATCCTGGCTACGACCCTGCCTGGGGATCACCCAGAATCACAGCTCATCTCGAGACTACAGCGATCAGTCCCTTTGGGGGGAAATGGATGCTCTGGAAGGCAGACCCTATGGCCTTGTGCCCCACGGAGGTCCCTGTCCTCCCCAGGTTAAATCTCCAAATCTAAAGGGGTTTCCCAGCTTGGAGTTGACAACCCTACTCCCCCACCCCCTGCCAGTGGCCAACCCATGCTGTGCCTTGGTAGCCCCATCATGGTGGGAAGAGGCTGCAAATGAAATGGCCAATCCATCCCTGATTCTACCTGTGGTGAGGCCTCCCCACCAGCGAAACGTACGAGACATGTTACAATGCTCAGATGTGGTTAAGAAGTCTCTGCACAACAATAAGGCCTAACACAAATTCTCAATAGCAGAAGAGCGGGGATTCCGGGTTGCCCGGCACTGCACTCATTTTGGTGCCAGCTATTCGTTAAGAAAGGAGCTGCGGTGGCTCAAGTGGTTAAGACGCTGAACTGCAGGCTGTGGAAGGTCGGTCGTTCAGCAGTTCGAGACCCGAGTGTGCCGCATGACGGAGCGAGCTCCCGTCTCTGGTTCCAGCTCCTGCCAACCTAGCAGTTCGAAAGCAAGAAATTGCAAGTAGATAAATAGGTACCGCTTCAGTGGGAAGGTAACAGCATTCCGTGCACCTTGGTGTTTAGTCATGCCGGCCACATGACCACGGAAACGTCTTCGGACAGCACTGGCTCTTCGACTTTGAAACGGAGATGAGCACCGCAACCCTAGAGTCGGACTCGACTGGCTTTCGAGCAAGGGAACCTTTACATTTACCTTTATTCATTAAGAGCCCTGACCTGGATGTCGCAGACTAGCCCAATCTCATCAGATCTCAGAAGATATCGAGGCTCGGCCACAGTTAGTACTTGGACGGGAGACCACCAATGAAGGCCAGGGCTGCAACTCAGAGGCAGACAATGGCAAACCACTTCTGTTCATCTCTGGCCTTGAAAACCCTACGGGGTCTCCATAACTGGGCAGCAACTTGATAGTCTCTCACCGTATTCCCTTCCAAAGAAGAAAATTATACAGAATTCAGGGGGGGGGGTTTTACAGCTAACCAAAAAAAAAAAAAATCATTTTTTTAACCAACACCAGGTGAAGGGAAGAAACTACAACTCCCATGAGGCTGTGCCAGAATGAGCAGGCATGACCCGTTTGAGATTCATCGTTCCTACTCTGTTCATAGGTAAAGGTAAAGGTTCCCTTGCTCGAAAGCCAGTTGAGTCCGACACTAGGGATGCGGTGCTCATCTCCATTTCCAAGCCGTAGAGCCAGTGCTGCCCAAAGATATTTCCATGGTCATGCGGCCAGCATGACTAGACGCTGAGGCGCACAGAACGCTGTTACCTTCCCACCGAAGTGGTACCTATTTATCTATTTGCAATTTCTTGCTTTCAAACTCCTAGGTTGGCAGGAGCTGGGGCCAGAGACGGGAGCTCACTCCATCATGCGGCACTCGGGCCTCGAACTGCTGAACTACCGACCTTCCGGTCTGCAGTTCAGCGTCTTAACCACTTGAGCCACCGCAGCCCTACTCTGTTCATACCCACCCCCCTTTTATTTCCATTTTTGCCTTGGGCAAACATTAAGTAAAAGGACAATGACCAGAGCGATCATCAATCCTATCAAATTAGTGGAGACACGTAGAGTTTTTGTTTTTTGGTCTGAAAGCCTGTCAGGCGGTGTGTTTTAGGAGAAAAGCAGAAAAGACTCAAAGGGGATTCATTGTTTGGGCACCCTGGCTAGCAGTGATTAGGCTGTGAGTAGTGAGATGTTAACCTGGCAGCCATGTTCCCCTTGCTCATTGATCACAGCTGGGATGCTAACAGATTCATTCTCTTTTTATATGGTCTTGTCTCCATGTACAGAGCAAAGCCTCCTCTGGCAGCCGTTTCCCATTTGTCTGCCTTTCCTCTCAGGTACTTTGAAGATTCATTGACCACATGAAAGAGATTGGGATTTCTCTCTCTCTCTCTCTCTCTCTCTCTCTCTCTCTCTCTCTCTCTCTGTATGTGCATGCACGAGGCTGGAAAGTGGGAAAGATGTTCTCAGCCGCACATTGTATTGTGGCAAACAGACGCGCAGGCATATATTTTTCTGGATGAAGTCAGATAACAGTAATTTCTTATCAAATGCAGATTGTGGTAAATTGTTCCTCTAATGTTATAGAGAATGACTTTTTTGTCAACATGGATATGTCCTAATATGTTTCCCACCCCTTTAGGCTATATCACACCACTGAGACTTATTTTAGAAGAAGAAAAAATCTGTTAGTATGTTGTTGTTGTTTTTGAGAGCCAGTTTGGTGTCGTGGTTAAGTGCACAGACTCTAATCTGGGAGAACCGGGTTTGATTCCCCACTCCTCCACTTGCACCTGGCTGGATGACCTTGGGCAAGCCATAGTTCTAATAAGAGCTGTTCTTGAAAAAAAGAGCAGTTTCTGTCAGAGCTCTCTCAGCCCCACCTACCGCACAGGGTGTCTGTTGTGGGGAGGGGAAAGGAAAGGAGTTTGTAAGCCACGCTGAGACTCCTTTGGGTAGTGAAGGGCAGGGTATACATCCAATCTCTGCTTCTTCTTCCTTTTAAAAAAAATCTCATTATTGAAAACATGTATTCATTGCCTTTCTCCCTTGTGGTACTCTGGTTGGCTTACAATATAAATAAAATGATTATATAAAGAATAAGTACGGTAAAGTAAAGGTTTCCCTTGCTCGAAAGCCAGTCAAATCTGACTCTAGGGTTGCGGTGCTCATCTCCGTTTCTAAGCCGAAGAGCCAGCGCTGTCCAAAGATGTTTTTGTAGTCATGTGGCTGGCATGACTACACGCTGAGGCTCATGGAACGCTGTTTCCTTCCCACCAAAGTGGTACCTATTTATCTACTTGCAATTTCTTGCTTTGAAACTGCTAGGTTGGCAGGAGCTGGGACCAGAGCCAGGAGCTCACTCTGTCATGCGGCACCCAGGTCTCAAACTGCTGAACTACCAACTTTCCAGTCTGCAGTTCAGCATCTTAACCACTTGAGCCACTGCAGCCCATAAAGAATAAACACAACATAAATAAAACAACAATTATGAAACCACATAAAAGGTCACAAATTGAAAAAAATATCTAATCAGGACTGCCGATGAATTAAAAACTAAATCGGTCATACGCAGTCCTGAATAAAGAAGAAGAAGAAGAGATTGTATTTATATCCCGCTCTTCACTACTCAGAGTAGTCTCAGAGCGGCTTACAAACTCCTTTCCCTTCCCCTCCCCACAACAGACACCCTGTGAGGTAGGTGGGGGCTGAGAAAGCTCTGACAGAAACTGCTCTTTTTTCAAGAACAGCTCTTATCAGAACTACGACTTGCCCAAGGTCATCCAGCCAGGTGCAAGTGGAGGAGTGGGGAATCAAACCCGGTTCTCCCAGATTAGAGTCCGCGCACTTAACCACTACACCAAACTGCCTCCTAAGGATCGATAGTGAGGGGGGGCAAAGGGCACACTCCCCTGGGGAGGCCGTTTCAGAATTGTGGGGCTGCCACCCAAAAGGCCCTCTCTCGTGTGCCCACCAGACAAGCTTCTTTAATTGGTGAGACAGTTGGGAGGGGCTTTCCTTGCAATTTTAACTCCCGAGCAG
>NW_015176533.1:104416-105720 GCF_001447785.1 Gekko japonicus | reverse complement strand
AAAACGGTCCTTCAAGTAACCCGGTCCGAAGCCATGTAGGCCATTAAAGGACAAAAATGACACCTTGAAATGGGCTTGGGAGCAGATCAGTAGGCATTGTAAGCCAGTTTGGGTACCTGCCCTAGGTGTCAGCGGGCACTCTCCTCCTCGTGGAGTAGGCAGCGGGAGAACTGGCGGCGTCAGCAGAGTGGCGGAATGGTGGCGAACAACTCGGATGACCAGCGAGCACAGCGTTGAGCGACAGAAGAGGCGGAGTCATGAAAGTGCGATGACGTGGTCGGCGCGGCGCGGCGGAGCCAATTGGACATAGCTGGATCTGCAGCCGACATGATGCAGCATCAGGTTGGCCTGCCGAAGGAAGCCGCCGACTGGGAGACCTGCTCCAGGGCACCGGAGAATTCGACACTCGAGGCCGCTTGAAGAAGCCAACAAGATCAGCTAACCCTACTATGTGGCCTTAGGTAGGTTAAAACTGAATTTGGAACCCCTGTGTAAACCACTCAGAGACCCTTTGGGGTTAGGAGTGGTATATAAATCGAATGTAAATAAATAAATAAATAAATAAATAAATAAATAAATAAATAAATAAATAAATAAATAAATAAATAAATAAATTTTGCAGGAAGCAGGGGTTTAAATGGCTTGGCACCTTTTTAACCCCTGCTTTCAGCTCCCTGCCACTGAGCTGTTATTTGTTTTGTGTGAAGAGCAGAAAGCAGGGGTTTCAATGGCTCAGAGCTATTTAAACCCCTGCTTTCTGCTGTTCATGAACCACCATGAACTGTCCTAAAATTCATAGATGTTAGTCTTGGCTCTTCAGTTCGCAAGCATCACTTGGCGAACCATGAACCAGCCCAAATGTGTGATGAACTTTCGTTCATGAGCTGATTCGTGCCCATCCCTGGTTGTTGGTAAACCAATAAGTGTTTTTGAAAGCTAACCTATAAATATAGGCAACCTGGTCGTCTCTGTGCCTCATTTCACACACAAATTCAAGATCAGTTCCCTTAGAGAAAATGGCTGCTATGGATCGTGGACTCTATGGCATTATACACTGCTCGGTCCCTCCCTTCCCCAAATCTGGCCCTCTCCAGGCTCCACCCCCAAAATCTCAAAAAAACAAATTGCTCTGACCTCAGTTCAAAGTATTGGTTATTATTTCTAAAGCCCTAAATGACAGGGGCCTGCTTACTTAAGAACGCCTCTTCCCTAGAGATGTGAAGGCCCGGAAGGGGGGGACAGGGGCGGAAATCAGGGGGAAACATGTTCCAAAGGCTGCCTCCCATATTTTTTGATGGAAGAAC
>NW_015176533.1:100974-103976 GCF_001447785.1 Gekko japonicus | reverse complement strand
CAGGGGATAAATCCAATCTCCTCCTCCTCCTCCTCCTCCTCCTCCTCCTCCTTCTCTTAAATACAAGATGCATCTCTGCACCTAGAAGGATACCTAATCTTCATGAGGGGAACATTCAGGGCTTTCACTGCTTCTGTTATTCATTTGACATGACTTTACCCTTGTGGTTGACCTTTCCACCTCTCCTTCAAACCGCTGCTACATATATAACCCACAGACTTGGTAATGAGCAGCTTATTGCACTCAGTCGCTGGAGGGAAGAAAAGTTAGAAAGAGGTGGGGGTAGAAACTGCCCCAAATTCTCAGGGGAGAACTCTGAAAGTTTCATTGTGAGCTCTCCCTAAACAGTAGCCGCAGAAGGAAGAAAGCGGCATCTAACTGGATCTGGATCTAGCTGTGCGGATACCTTTTGCATGACCCCCTTTTCTAACCGAATATTTTACATTATTTACCACAGAGCTTATGGTTTCTGTTTAACTCCTATTCCCCCCCCTACTTTTCAGGTAGCAAAAAAAAAGGTACATGTACTAAGACAGCATACGGTAATCAGCCTGGAGTTTTCTCTCAACTAGGGGGTATATTTGTAATGTTTATAGAAAACGAAGGCATTGATCAGTTCTAAACTCCATCAGTATGAAGAATATTGCCATTTTGTATGCTAAATAATTTATAAACAATACATGTTTTGCGTTGCTAAAATAGAAGAAGAAGAAGAAGAAGAAGAGATTGGATTTATACCCCGCCCTTCACTTGGAGTCTCAGAGCGGCTTACAAACTTCTTTCCCTTCCCCTCCCCACAACAGACACCCTGTGAGGTGGGTGGGGCTGAGAGAGCTCTGACACAAACTGCTCTTTTTCAAGGACAGCTGTGCCAGAGCTTGTGACTGACCCAAGGTCACACCAGCAGGTGCAAGTGGAGGAGTGGGGAATCAAACCCGGTTCTCCCAGATTAGAGTCCGCACACTTAACCACGACACCAAACTGCTCTTGGGGTTAATAGGATCATAAGTATTGCATTTATTCTAATCACCCCCCAATTTCTGTTTCCCCCCAGAAAATCTTTTTCCTCCAGAATTTCCAGAAATTTTACATTTCTGCTCTTCCTTGAGTATTCCTGTCTACCTCTGTCTGATGAGATCTGTTTCTTCTGATGTCTTCCTCAGGTTACAGCAATGAGTTTGTTTGGGGGGCAAGGAGAAAGGGGTTTTCAGTGGAAGATATGTCCGACTGTTAGCCCAGCCATATTATATTGGGCTATTTCTGGACTATGCTATATTAATACAGCTTGATGAAGAGGGCCAATAAAGAGACTGTGCAATAAAGGGTCACATTGAGGGCGCCCAGTGAGGAAAGAATAACAGCGGAAGATGTTGATCTGATGACCCGATATCGCTCCAGAGGTGCTCCCTGTGTCTCTCGCTTATCACGTGTACGCAAACACAGGTTTTACAGCAAACACAGGAAAACTCATTAAGTAGCCCAAACTCCCCATCTCCACATGAGAGGCTTATCCAGAACTCACCCTTTCACCAGACGGCAAAGACTTTCTATTCCACATGGAGAATTTGGCCGGTCACCGATGAGTCAGCACCATTGTCCCAGGACTTACCTCTTCCCCCTCCCAGGTACCAACGGTCAAGGTAGCCAATAGAATTGAAATTCTCCCCGCTAGCCAATCCCAGACTGCAGGGAGGGGCCATCAGGTGTAAGCCGCCTGAGCCCTCCCTCTTGCTCTCGGCAGCAGCTTTAAAACTTAGAGCACAGGGCGACCTGGGGACCCTTCTCCTACGACCCCTGCCTGTCTGCTGTTACCCCTTACTCCCAGCTTGCTGTACCCAAACCCTTGCTTTGCTTTACATTCTAGTCTGCAGCTAGAGTGCTACACGTGTTCTCAGCCGGTCTGATTACACGCGCTTTCCCCCATTTATATTTTCCTCCCCACCCTAATACCTCCCACTGGAAGATTTAGGAGCTGCGCATCGCCTGAGATAAATATCGCCCACCAACGATTCCCTGCTAATGCGAATGTCCTATCCCAAATCTCTCTGTTTTTACTTAGTTCTTGTGTGTGTGTGTATGTAATTGTGTGCATTGAGTGATTCTTAGTAAACTAAAGAGAATTTTATTTCTGCCTCTGTCTCTTCATTGGGAACATATTGATGCACCCATCGTCTGTATACAATTGACCTGAACCCCGATTATAATAAACTGTTCCAATTGTCTCTCTTAAAAGAGCAATTCGGCTAACACCAGCATAGCCAAGGAGACTAGGACCCTGGCTTTCTGGCTCTTCCTGGGTTTCTTACAGAGTCCCTAGTCTGAGAGTCCCTAGGCTAAGAGCGGCCTTAAATAGAAGCTTCCCCCAGCAGAGGGTGTGGCCACCAGCTTTTCAAATTCACCAAGGCACTCAATTACAGTCAAACAATAGAAGCTTATGCCAGCAGAGGGTGTGGCCAGCAGCTATTCAAATTCACCCAGTCACTCAATTACAACCAAACTATGACCCTTTCACACCCTATCTCAAGCAGCCAGGACTCTGCAACAACTCACAACTCCCCCACACACTCCCAAACACAGTCCCCCCACACAGAGTTTAAGCCATTTAAATGCCTTCCCAGTTAAAGCCTCACCACGGCAGCAGCATAACTCACCAGTGACCTCAGAAGGCATTTAAATGTCTTCTGAGTTCACTTGCTTGAGGGTCGTGCAAGTGAACTCAGAAGGCATTGTCTATTGAGCTCACCGGTGAGTCACCCTGCCATGGTTCTGATTGCACAAACCAAGGTTTGTGGATGACAAACTGAGCCTGGTTTTCCCTGTTTTTTGTGAGTTTGTTTCCATGTTTCAGTGGATTGGGTGTGTTTTTCTCAGGCTTCTGAAATCTCAAAATCATGGAAGTGCACATTCAGGGACATCTCGATATCTGCAACTTCTATAGAAGAATGATGGAAGGGAGTATGAACCCCCCTTGAATTGCTTAACAGTTGGAGGTGGGTGGGGGA
>NW_015176533.1:95043-100686 GCF_001447785.1 Gekko japonicus | reverse complement strand
GGAGCTGCTTACAATCTCCTTCCCTTCCTCTCCCCACAACAGACATCCTGTGAGGTAGGTGGGGCTGAGAGAGCTCAGACAGAACTGCTCTTGAGAGAACAGCTCTGAGATAACCTGTGACTAACTCAAAGTCACCCAGCTGGCTGCATGTGGATGGGTGGGGAATCAAACCTGGTTCTTCCAGATTAGAGTCTGCCACTCTTTATCCACTATACCAAACAACAACAACAACAACAACAACAACAACAACAACAACAACAACAACAACAACAACAACAATAATAATAATAATAATAATAATAATAATATCATCAATGTCACCTTCCAAAGTGGTCTGGGAAGGGGTTGTTGCTCTGTGAGGCAAAAACCAGTTGTGAGACCTGCCAGGTACACTTTTCAGCAACTTCCCAATGGGGTTTTATTTCCCCCCTTTTTTTTAACAGCAACAAAATAAACTGTTCCAGCTTTTTGTATCACTGTCCCTTCAACCACCAGCACTAGACTACATTGTATGACCCTTGTTAGGTACTACTCCTGTGGGCTGCATTGGGCCCCTTGTATTGGGGCTCACTCCCCTGAGCACAGTCTCAGGTGTGTCTTTTCCCTCTGTTACCCAGGGAACAGTGGGAGGTACACATGCTTGGACATTCGCACATGCACATCCAACTCTGGGTCTTTGGGGACCTGAGTCTTTGTACACACAGATTTCAGACTGATGTGGCATGGTTCCCATAAGCAAAAGAATAAATTGTTCATGAAAAGTTAAGTTTTATTACCTACAAATGGATAGATTGAAGGCAAGACAGTAAGGGGTTTTTAAAGGCAGTTGGCAGTCAAAACACTTGGCAGGTTGTCATAAAAGACTTAAAATACCTTTTTTTGGGCAAGTCCTAATCAAACAATTACTAAAACCTTGCTAATTAAGATGTCCAATTATGTCTCGTTTATGACTAGTCCAAGAAAGAGTTATGCGGAACACAAGAAGGATTAGATGAAAAAGATAAGGAAATAAGGATGAAAGAGATAAGGAGGCTAGGGGATCTGAAAGGGAGAGTTATGCTGGAGATGGACAGTGACCCTCTGAAATCAATTTGGGAAAATCAAACTGTGAACAAAGGTTCTTCCATTGATTTTGGTGGAATTTAAGCATGGTCATTTTCTTTTGGGTGAAACTCCTTCGATACAATGGGCTACCATGGGTTTCAGATGTATCTATTTATTTCATTAGACTTATATCCCGCCTTCCCTACATTGTAGGCTCAGGGCGGGTACCAACAGATCTCTATCTCTATCCCTATCTCTATCCCTATCTCTATCTCTATCTGTCTATCTGTCTATCTGTCTATCTGTCTATCTACTATCTATCTATCTATCTATCATCTATCTGTCTGTCTGTCTGTCTGTCTGTCTATCTGTCTATCTCTGCAATTAATGCAGATTTACAAATTAAAACATATTACAATAATCAATTAAAATCCAAAAAATCATCAGCCTCAATTCGATACAATCATCAGCATTTAAAACAACAACACACCTCAATGGCAGATAGGGTGGTCCCAGTCTGGCTTTTAGGATCTGCAGTCACTGGCAGATGACCATAATGAACCCAAGCCATTGTTGAATCCATTGGGCACAACCCAACACAGACTGAAGTGTACTTAGATTCAGGTGGGTAGTTGTGTTGGTCTGAAGCAGCAGGGCAGAATTTGAGTCCAGTGGCACCTTTAAGACCAACAGAGTTTTATGCACGAAAGCTTATGCCTTAAATAAAACTTTGTGGGTCTTAAAGGTGCCACTGGACTCAAACATTGTTCTGAAGTGTACTTAAGCAGGATCAAATGAACAGGTTTATGTGCACTTACCACTGGATTGTGGCCATAGTGGTGTATGTTCTTCAAGGTTATTAATTTCATCCCTTGGCGTACTTGTTAAGTCTATCGTATAGATTTCCTTTTAGGAGAAACGCTGAGAGACTTGGACAGATAAATATGACAATTTTTTAACAGAGACCAAAGACTTGCTGTTACCCTTGTAGATCTTAACACATTTTGATCCTGATTTGCCAATACAATTAACGTGTGATGCATTGTGAATCCCATGTGGGGTGAGAGCAGTCACATCCCACATTATGCTCACAGCAGAGGAAAAAACCAATTACCTTTGCTTCAAGGACACCGAGCAAAGGAAGAAGCAACTATGCAACAATAGAATGGGAGAATAACCATTACCCTTCAGAATAGGTTGGTTTCATCTGGACTTATGTGGATGAATTTTCACACTTCTAGATGATCATCTTGCACTCAAATGTGTTTGGATCTCACTTGGCAATTCCATTTCCTAGCAAATTGCCAAGGTGAGCCATTATATGTATTGATCCTTAAAAGTTATACCAGATGCGTCATGAAAATTAAATCTTCCATTCCTAAACCCAGTTGGAAATTTTAACCGAAGGACACCTCTCCTTTTCAGGGTGATGTGAAAAGCCAAAAGTGAATACAGGGACTTTGCAACATTGAATGATGAACTTGTATACTGTAGTTGAAGAAGAAGAAGAAGAAGAAGAAGAAGAAGAAGAAGAAGAAGAAGAAGAAGAAGAAGAAGAAGAAGAAGAAGAAGAAGAAGAAGAAGAAGAAGAAGAAGAAGAAGGTAAGAGTGTCAAATGATCATTAACTTCTTCAGGGCAGGTCTTAGTGTTTGTGCATGGTAGTTTTCTGGCATTTTTATAAGCCTCTATTTTCTCACTTGGACAATATAGTAGAAATATTTTCAGACTTCGGTTTAGGAATATCTTGAAGAGTAAACAACCTATTGATTCAAGTGGGTAGCCCTGTTGGTCTGAAGGAACAGAACAAAGTTTGCATTCAGTGGCATCTTTACAACCAACAGAGTTTAATTCTGCATCTAAACTTTCATGTGCCTGCATGTATCTGAAGAACTGCACATGCACATGAAAGCTTATACCAGGGGTCATTTCGTAGAAAAAGAGGTGCAGGAGCTCAGTAGGTCAGTAGTTCAGCAGTTTGAGATTCGAGTGCTGCAAGATGGAGTCAGCTCCCGTCTCTGGTCCCAGCTCCTGCCAACCTAGCAGTTCAAAAGCAAAAAATTGCAAGTTGATAAATAGGGAAGGTAACAGAGTTCCGTGCGCCTCGGCATCTAGTCATGCTGGCCACATGACCACGGAAATGTCTTTGGACAGCACTGGCTCTTTGGCTTGGAAATGGAAATGAGCACCGTGTCCCTAGAGTCGGATTTGACTGGCTTTCGAGCAAGGGAAACCTTTACCTTTACTTAACTTTCACCAGATCATCGGAGCTCCGCTCCTGTGCGCTTCTGCAGGAAATGACCCCTGGCTTATACTGAGAATTAAACTTTGTTGGTCTTTAAGGTGTCACTGTACTTAATCTACTGTTTTCATAACTCATAAACCATTTATCAGATTCATAATCAGATTTTGGGTTCATCTGATTTCTATGACATGGTCCCATAAAAGTTAAGTTAGTAGTAGTTCTTTTGATTTTAGTGGTGGCAACAGAGAAAGGTATGTGCTTAATTCACCAACTGAAATCTATACATTTAAGTAGGCTTAAGTGGTGGCTCAAGTAGTTAAGATGCTGAACTGCAGACCAGAAGGTCAGTAGTTCAGCAGTTTGAGATCCGAGTGCTGCAAGATGGAGTCAGCTCCTGTCTCTGGTCCCAGCTCCTGCCAACCTATCAGTTCAAAAGCAAAAAATTGCAAGTTGATAAATAGGTACCACTTCAGTGGGAAGGTAACAGCGTTCCGTGTGCCTCAGCGTCTAGTCATGCCGGCCACATGACCATGGAAATGTCTTTGGACAGCACTGGCTCTTTGGCTTGGAAATGGAAATGAGCACCGCGTCCCTAGAGTCAGATTCGACTGGCTTTCGAGCGTGGGAAACCTTTACCTTTACTTAACTTTCACCAGATCATGCCTGTAGTGTGTCATTTAAACAGCAATCCAAGGTAGAAGGCTGACAAATGCAGGTGTATTCTTCGATAACTACAGTGGTCATGTTCATACAAGGCTTATGCAGGAATTAGAGCTCAGACATCTATCCAGTTGGCATTGTACAACGCCCCAGAAGAATAATGCACAGCAGTGTATCCCAAAATTCTATTCTGCAGGCATAAAATTAAGAAATCATAACTTCTAACTCTACTGCTTTCCTATTAATCTCGAGAAACTTACCTATGTGAAGTGGAAAACATTTTTGGTAAATCGCTTTGATTCAGTCTCAGTTACAGACCAGGTGAACTTCACCCAGAATAGAGATTGGATCAGTGGGATTTGTCAAAGGATGCCGGCCTCCAAGTGGGACCTGCAGATCTCTTGGAATCACAGTTCCTCTCCAGGCTACAGAGATCAGTTCCCCATGGAGAAAACGGATGTTTTGGACGGTTGACTCTATGGCATTGAACCCCATTGAGGTTCCTGTCCTCCCCCGGCTCCACCCCAAAATCTCCAGGACTTTACCAACCTGGATCTGGCAACCCTACTGCCTGTCCCCAGCTGGTGGCCAGGGGGGGACCTGACAACCCTAGATTTGCCAAACATACGTTCTTCTATCTGTAGGTCGTCCTGACAATTTTACCAGGAAAGAGCTGGAGTTAGCAGGATATAAGATCTTCGGCACAATTAACCTTCAGATGACACTCCCCCCCCCTCCAGATATAAAGGACTGTAGACATGCTCTACAGTGTAACGTGTAGCTGTGTCAAAAGAGAGCCTAAAGCGTTACCATCCTGTAAGGAGCATTTTTGCCATGCGATAATCGCTGAGACCTTCACCCCTTAAAATAAATGTTTGCTTTTATACCCACCGTCTCTCCAGCGATTGCTTCTTTGCAGCCACGGAAGTAATAGCAACGGGAGAGCATTATGATATTGACCGTGCAGACAATGTGGGTGCTAACTTTGATGAGCCAGCTGTGATGACCTAGCAGAAAATGCCTTCCTATGTAAACTGCAGGCCTGCAGCACTAACTGGAAACTGTGCACATGAACTGCCTCCCTTAGTTTCCTACTGCTAAAAATATACTTTTAAGCTATGTCGGTGCACGGGGGGGGGGCACCACCCCTCATCCACAGCTTTTTCTTTTTTGCAGTCAAGTCACAGCTGACGTATGGTAATTCTGTATGGTTTTCAAGGCAAAGAGATGTTCAGAGATGGTTTGCCATTGCCTTCCTCTACACAGCAACCCTGATCTTCCTTGGTGGTTCCCCCATCCAAATACTGGCTAGGGCCAATCCTGCTTAGCTTCCAAGATCTGACAAGCTGTGGCTAGCCTGGGCTAGCCAAATCACATGACACTGTCTTGTACTAAATCAGAGCCTTGGTCCATCAAAGTCAGTGATGTCCAGGGGTCATTTCATAGAAAAAGAGGTGCAGGAGCTCATTAGCATAACTCATTAGCATAACTTATTTGCATATGCCACACCCCCTGACATCACTGGACGTGTGTCAGAAGGCAACACCCACCGCTCAGGCTCCACTGGAATGTTTTGGATTGCTAGCTATTGGGGGGGGGGGAATGTGCAGATCTGTCCTCGCAGAGGAGGGAGAGCTTGTACCTGAATAAAACTTGGGTCTTAAAGGTGCCACTGGACTGTTTTGGACCGGGGGGC
>NW_015176533.1:94569-94692 GCF_001447785.1 Gekko japonicus | reverse complement strand
GCAGATGTTCTGCCACTGAGACACAGACCTTCCAGGGAATATATTATACATACATCTGTACACACATACATACACCCACCTTTCTCCCAGGCATCCCAGAACCCACAGCAGATAACAAAAATA
>NW_015176533.1:80968-93093 GCF_001447785.1 Gekko japonicus | reverse complement strand
TCAAGGAAGTGAGTGTTTTTTATTGGAACACTCCAAATCGAGTTGGAGGAAACCCCCCCCATGTGGTCTGAGGCAAGACTCCCTCTAAGCTGCAGAGTCTTGTGAGCAAAAATTCTACTTTGTGAGCTATTGGCCTGAAAGTTGTGAGCAGGTGATTTGGCTACTGCATCAATTAAGTTTGCTTTGGAGCCATCCTCCCTGAGCTAAAACAAAAACGTGTGAGCCAGAGGCTAAAAAAATGTGAGCTAGCTCACACTAACTCAGCTTAGAGGGAACACTGGTCTGAGGTAGTCCGTTCTCTCATTTCAGCATTTTGTCACCTCATTTTGTTGCATGTGTAGAATGAGCCAGAGTGAAGTGGCTGTTGGCATTTCCTCACAAGTGCAAAAGGCCATTTTTTTTCCAATTTGCCAAAAATTCTATTCTGAGTACTGGAGAGAGAGAGAAATGAACCACATGCCCAACAAAGCTTATCCTAATAAACGGAATTGACTTGAATTCTCACTATAATTTTGGGGAGTCCTTCAAGATAGAAACTTGTGAAAATGACCTTTACTTTTATGCTTTTGTTGTGTGTTTTTTTTTAAGTACTAGCTTGGATCATCATTTTCTACACTATTTATAATCCCTTTTTTATGGGAAAGCTGGCCTTTGTGAAAACTGTAGATACCGGCAGAATACAAATGCATAAGCAGATTTCATTCACTTAGCTAAAGAAAGGAAGCAGTAAAGGAGACAGAAGAAGACACCCATATGAGGTCAGCTCTTACAAGTATTCATCATCCTGACCAGTAGTAATAATAAAGAACAGGGTCATATTACTCTGATTACTGGGGGGTTGGGGAGAGAAGATGGTACAAATTATTTCTTTAACAGAAGGGAGGATTCTTGACATTTTTAACTCTGGTGAGATGGGTAGTCTGAGGTGAGGGGATTGCAAAATACATAGTGGATTGGATCCAACCAGTTTTTTCCTACTATCAGAAAGACTATGCAGGAGATCATTAGAACTGCATGGACAAATACCATGTGGAACAGGCACTGCAGTAAGGAAGGGGGGACTGAGTGAGATGGAGCAAAGAAAAAAAAAACAAAGTTGGATCCAACCCGCTGTCTTCCTTGCATTATTTGCCCCTCTCCAGCAATCCTGGTTAATCACATCTAGTGATCCATGTCTTAGTTAGATCTAGAGTGGTCTATCACGATGCACTCTTATTGGGGCTACTCTTGAAGAGTGTTAGGAAGTTGAAGCTTGTGCAGAATGCTGAAGCAACATTGCTGGTTGGAGCCAACTATTGGGACCATGTGATCTCGATATTATGGCAATCACAGTGGCTACCAATCACTCCCAAGCCCAACTCAAGGAGTTGTTTATGTTCTTTAAATTCCTGCATGGCTTGGAGCCGAGGTAGCTGGAGGATCATCTTTTCCCTTATGTCTCTGCCCAGGAATTAGCACGATCGCGAAAGTGCGTCAGTCCTCCATCTTAGCTCGACCGGAAGCCATCTCTTTTTAATAATTGATTTGTCAGGAACCCCCCCCCCCAAAACTTCAGTATTTCAGCTGATAGTGGGGGTATGCATGCTGGAAGATGTCAGAGTTTATAATGAAGCAGCCATAGATTTATCAATTATGTCTACGGGCCCCCAAGACATATTCAGAACATCAGTTGGTTGCCAAAGGTACTTTCACAAAGAGGAAATGTGGTCTCGGAACAATCAACACCTTCCCTGTCGTTTCCACGGCTATTGAAACACGCCAAATTACTCTGTAATGGTGGACATACTGGATCCAAACATTCCGTTCCATAAACAGCAGAGCCTTCCACCAATCCGGGAAACCTTGCTATGGAAGACAGCTCCATGTACCGGAGGAGGGCCCCACCATTACCTTTCAGATCCAACTCACAGTTTTTCTGAAGTGTCCCACATCAAAATCCTGGCTAACTGGAAGGTGCGCTTGGAGCCCAGCTGTTCACCAAATGACTGGACTAGTTTGTTTCTTTGTTTAATAGGGGGAACAGTAAGGTTCCATGACAAAGTTACAAAGGTCGGTGACAGTCATTTCTGCAGGAGTTATTGGCCTTGTTAGCTTTTTTAAAAAATTGAAATCTATTTGAATTTCAAATGAATAGAAGGCCGTTGTTCTCTAATGAAGAGCTAGCTATGCAAAGAGTGTTGGGATTTATACACTGTCAGCAGGGCTTTTTTTTTTTTTTTTTAAAAAAATTTTTTGTAGAAAAAGCCCAGCAGGAACTCATTAGCATAATAGGCCACACCCAACAGGAGAAATTCATTTGCTTATTAGGACACACCCCTGACAGCACAGCTCGTTAGCATGTTAGGCCACACACCCCATGTTTGCAGAAGTGTGGTCATCCAGCCACACCCACCTTTTGCTTCTTATTCTGTTTACCTTGTTTGTGGTCAAAACCCAGGTCTTTTTTTTAGCAGGAACTCCTTTGCATGTTAGGGCACATACCCCTAATGTAGCCAGTCCTAATGAGTTTCTGCTGTTGGGTGTGGCCTATTATGCTAATGAGTTCCTGCTGGGTGTGGCCAACTCTGGAGCCAGCCGGAACTCCGTTCCTGTGCGTTCCTGCCCCAGAATAGCCTTGACTGTCAGTATGTACATATATATATTTGCTGCATCTGTTGGATTTCTGTTTTGTTCCCTGATTGAACAGCAGTGTCTCCTGTGCCCCTAGTGTTCTAATGACCCTTTTGCTGGAGAATTCAACAGATAAAGTAGGCTTTAACATGATGGCTTTAGTGGGTTTTACATTCACCTTTTATAGCTTGGATCCTTTATAACTTTTCTGCTTAGGGGCCTTTGTAAAGAATTAGTGTTGTTGTTTATACCCCATTTTTCTCTGCCTTAAGGAGTCTTGCCTTACAATTGCCTTCCCTTCCTTTCCCCTCAACAGTCACCTTGTGAGGTAGGTGAGGCTGAAAGAACCCGGAGAGAACTGTGACTGGCCCAAGGTCACCCAGCAGGCTTCCTATGGAGGAGTGGGGAATCAAACCCGGTCCTCCAGATTAGGGTCCACTGCTCTTAACCACTCTACCACACGAGCTGTCCTGTGCCATTGAAAGAGTTTCTTATGTGAGAGGAAGGCTTCTTTCATCCGATGAAAGTGCCAGTATTAGTAAGAAAAATATTTAGGATTGCGTCCATTGGGAGTTGTCTGCTAACATCCTTGTTAGAGTGCAGTGAAAATTGTGGACCTTTTCTGAAACAGGGAAAAAACAAAACTGCAGGCTCTTTACCTGAAAGTGAGGATGATTAGCTGGGGTATGTCATGGTGGAGCGGCTTTAGCAACCATAGTTGCATGGCTCTGACATACACACCTGGTGGATCAAAATGCATAGCAGGTTTTATCAATAGGCAGCTGATGCTTTAAAAAGTTTTTTGTTGATATATTTCAGGAATTTACAAACCAGCCATCTTGCTATGATAAGAACTCAATACATTGATCAGGACTCATCACGGGTGAATAATAATTAGCTCGCTTAGGCAACAATTGCACTGCAGTCAATACTGAGATGTGCTTTTGAGTCAAAGTGATAGAAGATTGGAGACCTCTTCGGGCTCATTCTGAAGTTTTCCATCAGAGACAGCATGAATATAATCACACAGAGACAGTCGTCCATTGCGGTGGAGCAGGTGCCGAAAACACTGACTCAGTGTGCCACAGCAGTGAGCAAACACAAATTCCAATGGCAGGGAATGCATTCGGCATAAAATTTCATGCTGCCATTTCTTTAAATCTGTGCCAAGTTCATATATCCCATGCATCATTTTTGATGTATGCTCGATAACAGGGCTTTTTTTTGTAGATAAAGCCCAGCAGGAACTTATTAGCATAATAGGCCATACCCAACAGCAGGAACTCATTAGCATTATAGGCCATACCCTGACAGCACAGCACATTAACATATTAGGCCACACACCCATGTTACCAGAAGTGTGGTCATCCAGCCACACCCACCTTTTGCTTCTTATTCTCTTTACCTTGTTTGTTGTCAAAACCCAGGACTTTTTGCATGTTAGGCCACACACCCCTAATTGTAGCCAATCCTAATGAGTTCCCGCTGTTGGGTGTGGCCTATTATGCTAATGAGTTCCTGCTGGACGTGGCCAACTTGGGAGCCAGCCGGAACTCCGTTCCTGTGCGTTCCTGCCCAAAAATAGCCCTGCTCGATAAGCAGTAGCAGAATTTGTGACCTACCACAATGAGAAACGTCTTGTTTAGAGGAATTATATGAATAAATGTAGGTTATGCTGTGCTCCTCGTACCCCACTTGTGTATTTCTCAGAGGCACCTGGGTTTCTGCTGTTGAAAACAAAAAAGTTGGATTCAGTAGAATTTTTATATCATCCAGGTGGATGCCTTCGGACATGGATAGCCTGTTCACAAAGGTAGGTTTGCCAGCTCTGGGATGGGAGATGCCAGGAGATTTGAGGGGGTGAGGCTTGAGGAAGGCAGGGTTTGGGGAGGGGAGAGACCTCAATGGGGTATAATGACTGAGTCTATCTTTGAAAGGGGCCATTTTCTCCAGGAGAGCTGGCCCCTGTCACCTGGGGATCAGTTGTAATCCCAGAAGATCTTCAGCTGCCACCTGGAGATTGGCAACCCTATATTAAAAGTCATCATTTGAGAAGAGAAGAAGAAGAAGAAGAAGAGATTGGATTTATACCCCACCCGTCACTACCCGAAAGAGTCTCAGAGCGGCTCACAACCTCCCCAGCTATAATCACCTGACACAGAAGAATCTCCATAGTTGCATGAAAAATCCCAAAGAGAAGCTAGCTCTTTTTCAAGGACAGCTCTTATCAGAACTACAGCTTGCCCAAGGTCATCCAGCCAGGTGCAAGTGGAGGAGTGGGGAATCAAACCCGGTTCTCCCAGATTAGAGTCCGCGCACTTAACCACTACACCAAACTGGCTCTTGAAGCTGCAGTCATCAAATTATGAACAGGCACATGTAAAGCAGCTCTGAGGTCTGCCCGCATTTGGGACTTTGTGTGCCGTTCTAGTTGTTCCTTCTCGAAAACTGTATCATAGAACACAGAAAAAGGGGAAAGATAACTAAAATAAATGGAAAGGTTGGGACTTCTTCCAACAAAGTTAAAATGATTGAAGCTTCATAAATTTAGCAGATGGGTTTGGGGGAGTTGTAAAATGATAACTGGTGTGAGGAGAATAGATAAAGGGTTTTTTCTTTCTTTCTTGTGTTTCCCTCCCATGCACACAGTACTAGAACTCAGTGGGATTGATTGGCAGGCAGCATTAGACTGGTGGCTCAAAAGACTAGTTCCTTCAGTTGTCAAGCAAGAAGATAAGCACCTTGAGTCTGCACCTGAGCAGCCAGTTGTTTAGTCTGGGGAGCCACGTCGGAGCTTTATAGAACTGGGGGAACCCAACTGGCTCCTCATCCCTGATGGGACTAGACCTACCTCTGGAGAGCTGGTCCCTCCTCTTGCAAGCTGCCAAGGTGGTGTGGTTAGGGTTGCTAGATCCCTCTTGGGAGCTGGCGGGGGGTGGGGAGCAGAATTACTGTGAGCAGGGCGATTCATCCCATGTTTCAGTGAATTGTCCATGTGACTTCCAACAGGACCCAGAAGTAGCGTAGGCACATCGGGGATGTTGGGGCAATTATCTGTGTTTTGGGCAAAAACTGTATGGTAGGATTAGCTTCTACCATAGAGCGTTTGCCCCAAAACCAGAATGTTACCCTGCCGTCCCCAAATGTGCCTATGTCATCCCTGGGTCACACTGAAATCACATAAGCACGTTGTTGAAATGTTGGGGGATAAGTCCTCCCCCCCACCGGCGGCCAGCTGATTGGTGGCAGAAAGGTGGGGCCTGGCAGCGGGGTACCCCCACCCCCACCAGGGGGTCTGGTATCCCTGTGATGGAGCAATGTATGTAAAATTGTGGGTCACACCACCTTGTATTAACCTGTTGTCAGAACCCACAGCTTACAACGAAGTACACGCATTCAGGAACGGTTATACGCTTATTGCAAAGCTATAGATGCAGTAACACAGGCACTACTGGCTGTTCCAGGTCCCCGTTCTATTAGACTCAGCATGACCAGGAACAGGGCGTTCTCGGTGGCGGCTCCTATCTGGTGGAATGAGCTCCCAGAGGAGATCAGGGCTCTGCGGGACCTAGCACAGTTCCGCAGGGCCTGCAAGACGGAGCTCTTCCGCCAGGCTTTTGAATAGGAGCCGCCACCACTAGTCCACCACTAGTCCACCAGCAGTCCATCATTAGTGCACTAGTGCACCACCATCGCACTAGCTACCATCTATCCCCCATATATGGACATCAAGATGGGGCATGCACATCTAGTTGCTGCATTATGGGCGAGAACGGGATGGTCAGGGACAGTCATCTTGCTTTTAGAAATTTTAGAATTGCTAGGCATCAAAATCTGTTTTAAATAGGGCTGTAATTTAATATTTTGTATTGTTTTATGGTTTTATCTGGCAATATGCCCTGTAAGCCGCCCTGAGCCTCCGGGGAGGTCGGGATAAAAATGTGAATAATAAATAAATAAATAAATAAGAATGGCCAGCAAATTTGGATAACGCAACAGTGGCCACAGGATTGGAAAAGGTCAGTATACATTCCAATCCCAAAGAAGGGCAATGCCAAGGAATGTTCAAACTATCGCACAATTGCACTCATATCACACGCTAGCAAGGTCATGCTCAAGATCCTACAAGCTAGGCTTCAACAGTACGTGGATAGAGAACTACCAGAAGTACAAGCTGGGTTTCGAAGAGGTAGAGGAACTAGAGATCAAATTGCCAACATTCGCTGGATTATGGAGAAAGCAAGAGAGTACCAGAAAAATATCTACTTCTGCTTCATTGACTATGCTAAAGCTTTTGACTGTGTGGATCACAACAAACTATGGCAGGTCCTTAAAGAGATGGGAGTACCAGACCACCTCACATGTCTCTTGAGAAACCTGTATAAGGGCCAAGAAGCGACAGTTAGAACCGGATATGGAACAACTGATTGGTTCAGCATAGGAAAAGGAGTACGACAAGGATGTATATTGTCACCTTGCTTATTTAATATATATGCAGAGTACATCATGCGAAATGCTGGCCTGGATGAATCACAAGCGGGAATTAAGATTGCTGGGGAAAAGATCAACAACCTCAGATATGCAGACGATACCACTCTAATGGCAGAAAGTGAAGAGGACCTAAAGAGCCTCTTGCTCAGGGTAAAAGAGGAGAGCGCAAAAGTGGGCTTGAAGCTCAACATCAAAAAAACTAAGATCATGGCATCCGGCCCCATCACTCCTTGGCAAATAGAAGGGGAAGTCGTGGAAGTAGTGACAGACTTCACGTTCCTGGGATCCCAGATCACCGCAGACTGTGACTGCAGCCATGAAATTAAAAGACGCCTGCTCCTTGGGAGGAAAGTGATGGCGAACCTAAACAGCATGATAAAAAGTAGAGACATCACCCTGCCAACAAAAATACGCATGGTCCAAGCAATGGTATTCCCAGTAGTCATGTATGGCTGTGAGAGTTGGACTATAAGGAAGGCCGAGTGCCGAAGAATAGATTCTTTTGAACTATGGTGCTGGAGGAGACTCTTGAGAGTCCCTTGGACTGCAAGAAGATCAAATCAGTCAATCCTAAAAGAAATCAACCCTGACTGTTCCCTGGAAGGCCAGATAATGAAACTGAAGCTCAAATACTTTGGCCACCAAATGAGAAGGGAGCACTCACTGGAGAAGACCCTGATGCTGGGAAAGATTGAAGGTCAAAGGAGACGGGGACGGCAAAGGATGAGATGGTTAGACAGTGTCATAGATGCAACGAACATGAAGTTGAGCCAACTTCAGAGGACGGCGGAAGACAGGAAGGCCTGGCGTGATCTGGTCCATGGGGTCGTGAAGAGTCGGACTCGACTGCGCGACTGAACAACCACAACCACAACAAAAGGACTTATTTTGTCCGAGAGTTACTGTGTGAGCTGACACTGTATGGCAATGCAAATCATCATGAGGCCAGTTCCGATCATCTTCAGTATTATTTATAGTAGAAAGGTCTTGCAAATTCCTTGTAGTGGAAAAGGAGCTTTAGTGAATGCTCTCCTCCAGAGAAGGTAAAAGTGAGATAAGTGTTACAAGGACTACTTGATGTTTCTGGCACAGTGAAATTTGTGGGGATCCCATTCTAACCTACAGCGTGAGGATTGTGGGATTTCCTTTCTACCATGAATTTCATTCACAGATACACTCAAGATCTGAACTGTCACCGTAAAACTATTATGGAGCATTGAATGGCTAGAGAGAAAATGCAAGTACACTTCATGTCCTGGTGTAGTGACAATGAATATTCGGAGGTATGTGCCAAGAAAGTACTGAACACTATTCATTCAGATATGAGAAATGTTGAATGCTGTGGAGGCATTGTAGATGGGGCACCTGTGGTTTTTTCCCCCCAATTGAGACTTATCATGATATGCATATGTAAAAAACAATATTGAATAAGGGTTCAATTTCAATAAATGGTGGGCCATGATTAAAAAAAAACGTGGAGGAGATGTGGGGAGAAAATACCAGAAGAATTTAATTTGAGTAACAGAACTGCAGGAGCTGAGAGTAAGACAGTGGTTCAGATATGTCTTTGGGAATTTAGGGTCTGAAAAATAAGATGTGGAATGAAAATCCTCAGGCTTCGAGTTAACAACAGAATTAACAGTAGCAAAACTTTGGGGTTTCCCCAAGTGAACTGATGGCAAGTGTCTTGAATAACAAAGTTTCCAGTTTTCTTTCTCATGGTTTCTGCACCCATGGTGCAGAAATAGAATTGTCCATGTTCACACAGTTCTTGATGAAAACACCTGTAAAAGAGTTTCTTGACTCTCCCTCTTGTCAGTTCACCAGCCTAACAGTTAGTCAAAACATCAGTTTTCTGTTTTCCTTCCTGTCTCAAAAAAAAAAGTGCATAATAGACACCCAGTGTATTTCACACCACAGTAAACACTTGCCCATATAGCATCTACTATTACGATCCTAGGTGACATTATCGCCACATACAATTTCCATTGCTGGGGGAGGTTATCACTTAATTAACCCTGATAATGTCAAAAGGGAAATACATAAATGTCAAGCTATTTCCCAATATTCTTTACTGGCCTTGGAAGAACCAGTAATAGTGTAGATTAAGATGGAACATTCTATTAGAACAAGGAGTAAAATAAACATATGATCTCTCTCTCTCTCTGTCTCTCTGTCTCTCTGTCTCTCTGTCTCTCTGTCTCTCTGTCTCTCTCTCTCTCTCTCTGTCTCTCTCTCTCTTACTTGATGCTGGAAAAGAGTTTTGCAGGCTTCCCCTAGGGATCCAGCTGAAGAATCGCTGGTTTCCCTCACTGGGGGCTCTTCCGCATTCTCATTTTTGTCACTTGTGTGTCCCTATTGATTTGGGTCCCCCCCCCTTTCCACATGTGTTTTGCTCTATCTGGGGCTACTAGAGAGTCCAAAACACATTGGGGAGAGAAACCCCTGAAGAGCAATAGGAACACAAAAGTGATTAAAATCAGAATGCGGAAGAGGGAATCTTAAACTCTTCTTTAAAGAAAAACACAGGAATGGAATTACAAATGTCACTGCTTAAAATGTGACTGCTAAACAAGCAAACAATATGCTAAGACCCAGGAATAGTAATTCAGTTTACAGTGTCATTCTCTTCTTCTCCATTTTAACTTTCTTACCACTTCTTGTTGTTATCCAAGATGTTATATAATAACTTCCCTCTATGAGTTCGAAACAATTTTGGGAATTGTATTACATAGAGGAGATTAATTGCAGGTTTATTTATCTATTGGCTTCATTTATACCCCATCTTTATCCCTAACAGGGTCATAAAGTAGTTGACAACATTCTCTTCTCATTTGTTTCATTCTCACAACAACCCTGCGAGGTATGTTATGATGAGAGTGAGTGGGTGGCCAAAGATCACCAGGCAAGCTTCCATGGCATTGTGAGGATTTGAACCTGGGTTTCTAGGATCCTTTTTTGTTGTTGTTCAGTCGCACAGTCGAGTCCGACTCTTCGCGACCCCATGGACCAGATCCCGCCAGGCCCTAGTCCAACACTAACAACTAAACCATACTGTCTCTCACATGTGTCTTGCCTTTCCAAACATATTAAATACTAGGAGCAAGGCCCATTGTGGGATGAAATACAATGAGCTCTAGAAGGAAGTTCCAAGTGAGTGTCCCAACTGTGGCTGGTGAGGCAGCAGAGGGAAGGGGAAAACAGAGGGAGGCAAGCCATGTTTATTTCCTTCTGCTTAGCTATAAGGCAGGGCTGTCTCAAGTCATTTTTCCTGCTCCAAGTGGGTAGTATGGGTCTCATGGTAACAGGTATGGCTCCCTCCACCCCTGACTTATGTTGATTTGGGGTTATGCAGTGGCAGCTAAGGTGGAAAAGCACCTCCTCCTATGCCATGTCTTCTGGGTTCCAAGGGCCTAGAAAGCAATTTCATAGCCAGTTACAGGGTTGCCAAATCTCGGTTGGGAAATAACTGTAGATTTGAGGGGTAAAGCCTGGGGAGGCCAGGGTTTAGATTGCGGAGGGACTTCAGCAGGGTATAATGCCATAGAGTCATTGCCAAAAGCAGCCATTTTTTCCAAGAGAACTGATCTTGGAGATCTCCAGGTGCTGCCTGGAGGATGGCAATACTAAGGGGAGGGCCAGACCTGTAGATTTGAGGGGTAGAGCCTGGGGAGGGCAGGGTTTGGGGTGCAGAGGGACCACAGCAGGGTATAATGCCATAGAGTCCACTGCCCAAAGCAGCCATTGTCTCCAGGAGAACTGATCTTGGAAATGCTTCCTGGAGGATGGCAATACTAAGGGGAGGGCCAGACCTGTAGATTTGAGGGGTAGAGCCTGGTGAGGGCAGGGTTTGGGGTGTTGAGGGACCTCAGCAGGGTATAATGCCATAGAGTCCACTGCCCAAAGCAGCCAATGTAATAGCTGGGAAATTTTCTTTAGGAGAAATAATGTACTGTGGCTGGGGAACACGGTGATTTCTGGGGGATCTCCCGGTCCCACAGGGAGATTGGCAACTCCAGTGACTGTTTAAGAGGAGATCAGGATATGTATTTTACCTCAGGACACATTTAATGACTCCCAACAGCAAACTGTTTAGAATATTGGAGGAGAGACTCAGGCAATGGAGCCAGTGGATAGGGACAGCTTCTGAGTGACAGATCAGGGAGCCAACCGATTTGGGAGCATGTGGAATGTTCAGGAGAGTCCATGACCAAAACTGCATTATTATAGATAGAGATATTTCCCCTTGACTTAAGCTAAAAACTGATAGTCAATGGTAACAATTCTTCCTAACACCAGGGTGTGCTCAAGCCCACATTTGGTAACTCTTGAAATGTTGCTAAAAGTGCTCTTCAGAGAATCATGCACAAAAGCACCAAGTCTACTTCTAAAAAAAATGAAAAGGCATATTTTCCAAATGCACCTTTATAAATATAGGTTTTCCAATCATTGTTTTACACATAAAGGAACTCACTATCTAGTCCAATGTCCCGGAGACAATTTTTAATTTCTTATCATTGATGTTCTGACTAAAAAAAAAAATGTTCTTTCTATTTTTAAAAATGTTGCTTTATGTATTTTAGTTCTCATTTTAATTGTTTTAATGATGTTTTTGCTTGATTTTAATGGTTTTTAAGATTTGATTTTATTATGTATGTGTTGATGTTTTAGCTGCCTAGATGGCCTGTTTGAGGGCAGAAAAGCAGGGTATAAATTTTGTAAAATAAAATAAATTAATAAATACTTGACTATGGCTGCAGTCACATGGAGCATTAGGCATGCCAGAGGGACGAAAGATAGGCGGATTTTCTGGGCGCGATCTCACCGCCACATCTGGGAAGCGTCGAGTTCCCGTGGCGAACCCGAGGCTTCCCATGGAAGATGTGCGGTAAAAAACTAGTACCTTAGAGGTACTAGTTTCCTGAAACTGTGGGGCAAGGGCGGGCATCTGATCGCGTTTCTGGTGGTAGTTCCGGCGCCCGCCCATGTCCCCTCGCAAAAAGGGGGTTTTTTTTCAAAGTCTC